>NW_024582325.1:0-108805 GCF_903992535.2 Arvicola amphibius
ATCCTCCATCAATTTACCTTTATCCTTTGATCTTGTCATCTATTGAAGGAATATAACAATAGGAAACTGTAGACTCTAAGTAGAGAATTTGTTATTTAACTGATTTTAATCAAATTTTTGTGAATAGATTAAGTACTCAAAAGTTATGGATGTCTTCTTATTTTATAGAACTATTTCCTTAGAAAAATCAATAGTTAAAATTTACAATCAAACTGGGGCTAAATTAAGAAGAGGACCCAAAATCACAGAAGTATTACATCTTTGGCCAAATTTCTTTAACTTTACTAGTAGTGGTTATCAGTTTACTCTATTCAAACTAGAAGAAAATATAATTATTACTTAGGAGTCTAAGAAAAGCATACAAAGACTAACCTATGTAAGTAATTACAAGCATTTCTGTTACATTATTTGTCTGATAATATAGGCATGTTTTCAAAAAACCCTTTCAAATTTACATTATCATTGTAGTAAAATACCAACAAAATTTCTTATCTCTATTAATTTATATCCAATAACATAAAATGAGGTGACTGAATACTGATTCACACAAAGTTATGAGTTCTGGCAAGCACAGGGCCATCTGAAAAATGCATTTTGTCATATCAAAGAAGTAAAGTTGTATCTCTGCCCTGAGGCATTATTTGGCACATGGAGCAACCAGTTTTAATATCAGGCTGTGCATGCTTCATTTTATCCTACACGCAGAGGTCAGAGCACAGTCTTCGAACTCAGTTTGAATGGCATATTTACTTTATGAATATAGTCATTGGAAAACCTGTTAGCAATATTGCACGTCTTCTGTCCTTTGCCTGGGCACTCAAGTCGTTCCTTCTGGAAAGTGATTAAACCAGAAAGACAACCTGATGATCACTTTGATGAAATCCTTGAAGTGAAGATTTAGCAAAGCCGTCTTTTTCAATTAGATCTGATGAGCAATGAGATGAAAGATAATCACTCCTAGTATTCTGCTACATCATGGACAGATAAATTCTGTCAATAAACAGAAAGTGTCGATCAAGGTTGCTTTGCTCATAATATTAGATCGTGAAATGTATTTCTTCAAACCACTCTGGAAATGGACATTATTTGATCACATTTCAATTTGAACTCTTTGCATAATGAAGTGTAAGATATTTTAATGGCTCTTAATGAAAATTAAAACTCTTCTGAATCAACAGAATGCCATAAATAAAGTATTGCTAGTTTCTGTAGTGATATTTCACTTGCATTTTAATAAATAAAGCTTTTCTGAGGATCAAAGAGTAAAACAGCCTCACTGGTCAGCTATACAGATCAGACAGTGGTGACACACTTTATTCCCAGTAGCCACACTAGTTAGCTATAGAAGCCAGGCAGAGGTGCACATTTTTAATCCCAGCACTAGAGAGGAATATAAGACAGGAGTAGAAAGTTCTCAACTCAGTCTCATTCTGAGAATCCAAGGTGGCAGTATTACCATTTTGGTCTGATGTGGATGTAAGAGTCAGTAGCTGGCTGCTTTGCTTTTCTTAACTTCATGTTGAACCCAAATATCTGTCTCTGGTATTTTATTATTCATGCTACAAATGACTCCCACATAGCTTAATAAATCAGGTTGTTTAGCACTATACTGTTGTGTATGCTGTACCACAGATTTATGTCAGGCACTTAGTTTTTTTTTTTTCTTTTTGTCCTTTCTGGAATGCAATGAAATACTGAAGAAAAAAACATAATTCTGCTGAGAATCAGAAGCTACACATGAATCCATGCTCAATTTTCCATATTTAATTGTGGCTCTGTTTTCTGGTTATGCATATTTTCTTTATTAATTAATTTGTTTATGGACAATTTTATACATGATTTTAATAAATGCTAATTTGTATTTATACTCTCTCTCTTCTTATTTTTCTCCATCCCTGTCTATCCCTGCTTCTCTACAAATCTTTCTCATAAGCATATTTGCTTTGTTTTGTAAACCGCTTCTCAGAAACCATCACTACACCAACTCTTTTTTAAAAATAGCATTTAATTGGGCTTGCTTACAGTTCCAAAGGTGAAGTCAATTATTATGGCAGTGAGCATGGCAGCACATAAGCAGACATGGTGTTGGAGAAGGAGCGAGGGTTCTACACCTGGGTCTGCAGGCAGCAGGAGGAGAAGAGAGACTCTGGACTTGGAAAGGTCTTTTGAAACCTCTTAGCCCACCCCCAGCAATGTACTTTCTCTAATTAGGCCATACCTCTCAGCCATTTCAAATAGGGCCACTCCTTGGTGACCAAATCATCAAATCTAAGAGCCTATGGGGGCTATTCTTATTCAAGCCACCATAACCACTGTGTTTAACAAGGGGTTTTTTGAGTGACCTTGTTTGGACCTATCCATTGACATCTGGTAGCTTTATTAGTGGGTACAGAACTCGCAAGGGTGGCTTTATCTTCTCTCAGAACTATCAATAATCACTTGCTCATCAATAAGTTGTAAAGCCCCCATGACTCCTCCTCCCACACACTACTGAATACTTGCCTGCCCCTTGAAGGTTCAGAGCCAGTGGTTACTTATTGTGGGCTCATGAGTGGATGGTTGTTGTCAAACCCTAGAGGATGGCATTTTGTCAGTCCTTTATAGCATAGCACAAAAGAAAAAAACCCTCTGCATAGCAGAGGAGGTAGGAGGTCCTGGAGCTGAAACAACATCTCGCCATTGAAGGTTGGGGTTTTAAGAGTCTTAACGGTATTTTCTTCCCCTTCTCTAGAGTTGGTGAATTTGAAGAAAGACAGTGAGGCTTCGGGGTCCACACTTTGGGATAAACATGACTGATCTAGCCTTGAACTTGTTGGACCAGTGCATAGGTGTTGTGTCTGTGTGGTGGGGTGCTTAAAGTTGCAAGAAAAAGCCCACCAAGCCTCTAGACCTTTGTCTCTAGTCAGAAGTGTGAGGAAGAAGGCTGGAAGTGGCCATCTTCATTATGTTTGTGTTTGCAATCTATTTAATCTATCTCTTAGTCCCTTAGTTTGACAGGGATGCCCATTTAGAAAATGCCTCAGTAATTGATTTTTATTATTTCCTTTATTTTAACATTATAATAACATCATTTCTGCCTTTCCTTTCCTCTCTTTAAACCCTACCATATCACATCCTTCTTTTTTGATTTAAAATTCATGATTTCATGACCTCTTTGTTCATTAATTGTTGTTATATGCACCCCCTGCCCACCCACCCTCACAGACACACCCACATAGACAGACAGACAGACAGGCAGACAGGCAGGCAGGCAGGCAGGCAGGCAGGCAGACAGACACACACACACACACACACACACCACACACACCAACACACAGAGCCAGATACATCATTGCTCGGTTTTGTTCTTGATTTTCAACTGCTCAGAGGCTTCTGCCAGGCTTTAGAGTGAGGGATCATTTTCCTTCCCATGTACCTTTAAACTCTCTTTCTCTTCTGCTACAGTTTGGTCCAAGGCATTCATTAGCAGGCTTAGCGCTACCTGCAGAACAAGTTATATTCTGTTGGTGTTCTGGAAATCATTTCTTTTCATTCAATAAACCAGCTTATTTTTTGTTATATACTATTTATGGAAAATTGATAGACTGGAAGAGAGATGCAGACAATCAGTTTTCAGTGAGTTCCTTTATTGTGAAATAAGAGCAGCAGAAATATGAAATCAGAAAAGTGGTATCAATAAGTCTATTCCCAATATTGCAAGCTAAGGCCTTCAGGGAACATGCAGACTCTTAATGCCAGTCCAAAGTCCTTATCTTCTGATGTGGATTACATGGGGAACTTGCCCAAATCTTTTACCTTAAACCTCACCTCAGCCCTCTTGACCTTTGTGCACAAAACCCATATCCTGTCTGATACACTCCAAATGGCAAGTAATAAAGCAGGGCCACAGAAACCAGAAAGCAAAGTTCATACCTTTATGGACCTCTCCAGAGCTAAATCTATGATGGATTATGTTTATGGCAGGCATTGGGGTCTACATGCTAGGCTCTTAGGTCAAAATATTGCCTTGGTGCCTCTAGCATGGTGTCCATTGCGCTAAGTTCCGGGGGCTTCTTTTGAAAAAAAATCATGGCTTCCTTTGAAAAAGCAAAGAAATTCAATCATCTTTAAGTTTCAGTTGCCCTTTGGAGGGGAATTGATTTTAAATTTGCAAATGCTCTTCATGCCTATTACAAATGTAACTGAATTAGCAAAATATGTTTAAATGAAAGCTGCAAAAAGCATTTTAGCTTGACTCCATTTTCTTTGAATATGAATCAACTTACATAGAAAAAAAAAGGTCTCAGTCAGCCAAGTTATGCACTTTGGGGAGAGGAGTAATAGGGAACAAATATGAAGACTTGGAGCTGGTCCCAAACCTGTTACTGTTAGCCACAGGCATTTTACCCTAGTCAGCAGACTGGTACACAAGCATTGAAACATCTTCATAAAAACCCAGTGATAAACCTAGATTGTATATTAAAAACATTATATGAATCATAAAATATATTATACAGGGATTATATTCTTTTAACAAATTTAAATTGTATTTCAGGCCTTGTGTAAAGAATGCACTTGTGGTCAAATAGTTTGATCCAGATCTTCAGTTCTTCATATTTCAAGATATGGAACAAGAAAGATATTAGCATATAGCCCAGTATTTCAAGTCATATACGGTTAAACTAATTTTTTTGACCTGTGCCAGAAGTCTCCTTATACAGACTTTTAAACTAACATTCTCAGGCCAAATGATTAAAAATACTAATATTTCTTTTACAAATAATGATACTGTGGTACTGCAACAATCAAAGAATATATGCACTGTTAAATGCAAATACAAAAATACCAAAAATTATCAGAAAATAAGCTGTTGTTATGACAATGTCTTCCAGTAAGGAATGTCAGAAGCAGAAATCTGGAAGGGAGCTCTTCATGGTGGGGCACGTTTGGTATGAATGGAATTTTAGAATAAGAGATAGGTATATCAGCTTTTTTGCTAGAAAGTGAAACAACTTAAGGTTGGTTTGTTAGCAGAAATCAGCGTATCTACGAGGAGGAGAAAGGAGACTTAGAAAGAAAGGGTGATCAAGGACTGAGGAAGATCCTAATACCCAAATGAGATGAGAAATGATGTCATCACCTGAGGGTTCCAGGATGTTCTGGACCCTGGAACAGGATGATGAACTAAGCTTCTGACAGAGTCGGGACTTGATCAGGACACGAGGTTGAGATCCTGAGAAGATCCACTGCAAAAGTCTGCTGATTATACACAGAAAGCAATGAGAGAACATTCCCCATTTGATCTCCTTCATAGTTTCCTTAAGTGGAATACAATCTACTTTCAATCCTCTTCTGTTGGCTTGAAGATGCTGGCGACCTCAACCAGAGAAAGAAGAAAAGGGGTTCCTTCTGAAGGCTTTGTTGTGTCAGATTGGTATTTTTCAGAGTCCCTGTGGCAACACTGTGAATTATTCCTGGGGACTATGTCACCAGTGCAATGATTTCATCATTGTGGATAAAGTGGAATCGTCTTGGACTTGAGCCCACATGAAAAGCCTATAAAACCAGCAAACTGGAGCTGAGGCAAGAGGATGAATGCACTTCATGGCTAGTGTGGACTAAATGGGGAAACCTTATCTCTAAAAAGCCCTCTACTTATTAAAAGGGAAAGAAAAGAAAGAAGAAAGAAAGGAAGAAAAGAAGGAAGAAAGAAAGAAAGAAAGAAAGAAAGAAAAAGAGAAAGAGAGAGGAAAAAAGAAAGACAGAACTATGAATCTAACATTGGATTTCAAACTTTCCTTAAGCTTAAACTTCTCATAAAATTATAAAAATCCCTCCTAATTCCAAAATTATCATGCTTCTTAATGTTCATGATTGCTTTTCAGTAGTAATGCTAAGACAATCACGTGAGTGATACAGCACTTACATTCCAACTATTCTTTAGATAGTTTGCTCTCTCAATTGGGACCAGGTGATTATCCGTGTTGGCAGCAAAGATTAGTTGAGTCTAACTTTTCAGTTTACATTATGATTTAACACATGTTAGTAGAGAGAATAAAATTAGATGGTTTCATTCTTTGGAGAGGGGATAAAGTAGTTCACAAATATCATTAGAAATGCAGCTGTAATTCCACCTGCTTTACACCTTAAAACAAAGGTATTAAATATGGCAAAAAGACATTTTAGGTCTTCCATCGTCTTTCTGTTCAGTGTTTGGAATTATCTTTTAATGCTGTTTTTACCCTCAGTCTTTAATTTTTTTTCATTTACCATGAACAGATAAATGATTTAATTAGGACCTAGCTGCCATTCTTACTTTTTCTCATTGTTTCAATGTTACATTATAGCTTTAAAATATTAATTAACATTTTCCTTAAATTACTTTTATTCTCAAGTGAAAAGTTCTGTCTTGACTTTTTTTTTAATTTCAGCATCTTGGAATGAAAGTCATGATGCATAAATTCCTAGGTTCTTTTCTTTATTTGGATGGGTGACATGAATTTTTATTTATTTGTTTTCTAATTTTCTAATTACCATTGTACATGGTATTACTTGTGAGGCAAGTACAAAATACACAAGGAGGATATCACAACCCATAGCTCTTTCTTCCTTCAACCACCCCACCCCATTAACCTCCCTCTGTTTCCCTAGACATATCACTTCTACATACGTGTCATATATAGATGCATGGTTTATGTCTCTATATAAATCTATATAAAATTAAGAATCCACAAATGAAAGCACATATATTTATACTTCTGAGCTTGGCTTAAAATGCCAATTATGAATAATTGTAGGTGCATCTGTGTTCCTGGGAGTGGTATGATTTCTTTTTTTTTCTTTTTTTTTTCTTTTTTTGGTTTTTCGAGACAAGGTTTTTCTGCAGCTTTTTTTTAGAGCCTGTCCTGGAACTAGCTCTTGTAGACCAGGCTGGCCTCGAACTCACAGAGATCCGCCTGCCTCTGCCTCCCGAGTGCTGGGATTAAAGGTGTGCGCCACCACTGCCCGGCGTGGCATGATTTCATTACTCTTAATGGCTAAGATAATTCTATTATGGTTAATGATGTTGAACATCTTTTCATATGTGTATTGTACATTTTGGGGGGGAGAGGGGTTTCTCCGTAGCTTTGGAACCTGTCCTGGAACTAGCTCTTGTAGACCAGGCATACTAAAAAATAGGCACTCGTATTTCTTCTTTTGAGAAGCTTCAGGCCATTTATTGGCCTGTTTATTAATTGAGCTGTTTCCTTTTATCTGATAGATGTTAGTTCTCTATTAGATGTATAGATAGCAGCTTTGCTTTTTTTCTTTTTGCTATTCTAAAACCACATATGGAATTATTGGCATTGTTTTCTGAACAACAGGAGTATTCTTTTTCTTCAAAAAGGTAAAGGTCATTACCTATGCTTATATTTTCATCCTCCAATGGACTCAGGTCTTAAAGATCTTTAATCTACTTGGAGATTACATTTACCCAGTGTGATTTATTGGCATCTAGCTTCAATCAGCGACATGAAGATACCGAGCTTCTCAACTTGATTAGTTGAGTTTCTTTTTGATTAAAGAGCTTGTCTTTCATTCAACGTATTTTTTTTCACTTTAAATGTGAAATTCGGATGACTAAAACAATGTGTGTTTGTATCTGCATTTTCTATTGTATTCAATTATTCTACAAGATTTTGAGGTAGTACCATTCTGATTTTGTTACTGGTACAATAAATTGAATCCAGGTATGGTGATACCTTTATTGTCATTCTTTTTTGCTTGGTACTTTCTCTCCAAGATATTTTGTACTTTTATATGAATTTCATGATTTTTTTTCTATTTCTAGAAAGACTATCATTGGAATTTTGTATTAAATTGGTAGGTTGCTTTTGGTAGCATAACTAATTTTACAATAAAAGTATCTCAAACAATGAGCATGAGTAGTCTTTTCATTTTTTCATTTTTTATTATTTTATAAATAATACCAATCAAAATTCCCGCTTTCTCCCCTCCTCCCACTTTCCTCCCACTCCCCCCCAAACCCAGCCCCCCCACCCCTTTCCAGTCCTAAGAGAGGGCAAGGCACCCTGCCCTGTGGGAAGTCTAAGGCCCTCCCCACTACATCCAGGCTTAGGAAGGTGTGCATCCAAAGACAATATTACAAGCCAGTACAAGCAGTAGAGACAAATCACAGTGACATTATCATTGACCCCTCAGTCTGCCCCAATTGTCAACCACATTCAGAGGGTCCAGTTTGATCCCATGCTTGTTCATTCCCAGTCCAGCTGGAGCTTTACAGAAGCTTCTCAGTTTCAGGAGGTTCCATTTATTCACTGTTGCTCTTACTGTCTGTGCTACCGGGGTTATACATAGCAAATGCTAACTTAGTTTATTTTAGAGAGTAGCAGAGATATGAGGAGAAGAGATAGTACATGTATTTTTATCATTTTCAAAGTGATTAATTTTTAAAGAATGAGAAGTGCATCATATTAGAAAATTTACATAAAAAGGAGGTTGGGGGAAGTTGAATTTAATTTCACTTGGAGCACCAGGAAACTGATTTAAGGCGGAAGTCTAGTTCTGTTTCCTGATCTTCACTGTGATTCCACCTGCACAATCCTATTAGGGTATGGTGGGCTCCAAGGAACTATATCTTAGCAAGCTTTTCTATTCTTTGTATGAACACTGAATTAGAAATCTTCATTAAGAGAGTTGCTCTAGGAACAAAGCAAAATCCTGAGCAAAACAAACCTGAGAGCACTATTCAAATTACTGTCAAGAAAGAGTTAAACTAGAAGGCATTGAGGCATAAGGCAGGTATACTGATAAGGTTAACATCATTGGTGTCATTCATTATTAATCAAAAAAACAATATTTATTTAAAAATACTTCTTTTGACCCCTTAGTCTAAACCATTTATTTTAAACTTTGTTTCTGCTAAGTGGTGAAGTGAGATTGAAATAATTCAAAGGAGGGGCTGGAGAGATGGCTCAGAGGTTAAGAGCATTGCCTGCTCTTCCAAAGGTCCTGAGTTTGACTCCCAGCAACCACATGGTGGCTCACAACCATCTGTAATGGGGTCTGGTGCCCTCTTCTGGCGTGCAGGCATACACACAGACAGAATATTGTATACATAATAAATAAATAAATAAATAAATAAATAAATAAATAAATAAAAAAGAGAAATAATTCAAAGGAATAGCAGCTTGGATGATATTGTAACATGAGTATGAGAATATATATTACTGCTACCTGTTCTTATTTCTTTAATAAGCTGATGTGATTTTTGTATTGTCTGCCTTACTTATAATATTCTCTTTTTTTTTTGGTTTTTTTTTTTGAGACAGGGTTTCTCTGTGGCTTTGGAGCCTGTCCTGGAACTAGCTCTTGTAGACCAGGCTGGTCTCGAACTCACAGAGATCCGCCTGCCTCTGCCTCCCGAGTGCTGGGATTAAAGGCGTGCGCCACCACCGCCCGGCACTTATAATATTCTTTAAACCATTTCTGGAAGTATAGAGAAACATGTTTCATGTCCATTAATTCCCTAGAATCTGCTATTTTTAACTTTCCAACATAGGAAGGATTTCAATGTTTTCAATAAATCTGAACCCTGCTGATTTTTCCTGGACAGCTGGCATTCTTGTTTACAGCCTTAAAGGGAACATGCCAACATCTGTGCTTGATAAATTGCTCTATGTGCATTGTGGCTCCTTAACAGTGTTTGGATGTTCAGAAAGCTTAGAGATAATTAATGAGCACAAAAGCAGTAGTCTCCTTTATTGTCAGATGTGGAAGGAGCAGATAGCACAAGCTATAAACCAGGCTTTCCTCTCGCTTACAGCTGCTTGCTTCTCAGTAATTTAGTTGATAGCAGACTCTGCCACTCACCAAACCTTGGGGCTTCTAACAAATCTTCATTTCATCTACCTTTAATTCCTTCTGCCACATAAATATCACAAATGCTGAAAGTTTCTGTCCTTCAAATGCCAGGACTTCTAGAAACAAAAGCCTGACTTATATGTAAGTTGGGAACAGCATATCTACATTTTATGTTTTGCTTTGGAGATATTTGGTTTTGTAAAGCTTGTTATAATATTACAAGCTGAAATTTCAGGGCTAGGGAGATTGTTTTTATTTTTTATGGATTTTTATTGAGCTCTACATTTTTCTCTGCTCCCCTCCTTGCCTCTCCCCTCCCACTCAACCCTCTCTCAAGGTCCCCATGATCCCAATTTACTCAGGAGATCTTGTTTTTTTCTACTTCCCATGTAGATTAGATCCATGTATGTCTCTCTTAGGGTCCTCATTGGTGTCTAGGTTCTCTGGAATTGTGTATTGTGGGCTGGTTTTCTTTGATTTACATTTAAAAACCACCTATGAGTGAGTGCATGTGATAATTGTCTTTCTGTATCTGGGTTACCTCACTCAAAATGATGTTTTCTAGCTCTATCCATTTGCCTGCAAAATTCAAGATGTCATTTTTTCTGCTGTGTAGTACTCCATTGTGTAAATGTACCATATTTTCCTTATCCATTCTTCAGTCGAGGGGCATTTAGGTTGTTTCCAGGTTCTGGCTATGACAGACAATGCTGCTATGAACATAGCTGAGCACATGTCCTTATGGCATGATTGGGCATCCTTTGGTATATACCCAAAAGTGGTATTACTGGGTCTTGGGAAAGGTTGTTTCCTAATTTTCTGAGAAATTGCCACACTGACATCCAAAGGGGTTGTACCAGCTTGCATTCCCACCAGCAATTCAGGAGTGTTAGGCTAGTGAGATTCTTAAGAATGCTTAAGAGTACTTCAATTCTTGGTTCAATTATTAAGAGTGCTTATTGTCTTATAAAGAACTGTGGCTTGGTACCCAGATCCTAGTATGGGGCCCAAACCACCTGTAACTCTGTTCCAGAGAATCAAAGCCTTATGACCTTTGAAGAACCCTGCATTAATATGGCACACATAAATTCATGCACTCAATTTCATACAAATAAGCAAACAACAAACAAATGAATAATAATTATGGAACTTCCATGTGAATTGTAAAGGCAGGGTGTACCTTGAACTAACTATATAACAGACTCACAGATGCATCATTTCTAAAATTTAACTCTTTTGTTAGAATTCTTATACGGATATGTCATTAAAACTTAACATGGGCTTTTAAAAATACAGAAAAAAGCAAGAATAGGTAATTTGTTATATATTTATTTCTGCTAAATAGCTTTGTATATTAACTAATTGAGTATAACCTGTAGAAATAGTTCTTCTTTGACTTTAACATAAAACTTTAAGATAAAGTCTGCTTATATGGGTTATTCATATTTTACAACTAGTCCTGTTGTAAAAGTGAACTCAATATATACCTTAAGAATGACAGCTATTGAAATATAAATATAAAATATAAATATAAAATGAAGAAGAGCTGACTCCATGCAAGCATAGTCCATTATATATTTCAGCCCATTAGTCATTCAATTGCCTGGAGAATGTGTGTTATTTCTGTCTTACAGATGAAGACTGTGAGGAAAGGGAATTTTACACTTTTCTCTAATTCTCAATACTCATGAATACCATAACCAGTGTTTATAGCTACAACTTTCTTCCTCTAAAGTTCATGTTAATTTTATTGTAACCTCTTGTGTAATCCTTGATTTTTACCCTGTGTAAAGACAATATCACATACTTGAATAATACAAGAATTTTAACAGCATCATTAAAATATTGTGCTATATCAGGATTTGACTTTTACAGCTTTGAGTATATTTTTGATCCTTTTTATAGTAAGTACACATGGTTAGTCCGCTTTTCTCTTTAGAAATAACAGTTAATGTTTACTAACAAAAAACTTTCTTTGTGTAAGATGTTGTTTTAAAGCTCCACACTTTGTAGAATGATTTAATTGAGCTAATTACCCCTATGGCTTTTCATTTTTGCTTGCAGTGAAAATTATACTTTCTAAGAAAATTCCAGGATTGCATTATTACTAACTATAATCATCATGGTGTCCTTGTACCTCCTACAGTACAATTACATTTTTATCTGGTTTATAGTCTATAATCTATTAAATCTACCTACCTATCACCTATCTGCCTCTATCCAGCCTCCATCTATCTGTCTGTCTATCTATCTATCTATCTATCTATCTATCTATCTATCTATCTATCTATCTATCTATCTCTATCTATCTATCTATCTATCTATCTATCTATCTATCTATCTATCTATCTATCTATATCTATCTATCATCTATCTATCATCTCTCTATAATCTATCTTCTATTTACTATTTATCTAAACTATAACCTATATCTACCCACCAATCTATTTACCCATCTATTTATCTATTAAATAGTTGTATATTTCTTATTATTGAACATATAGGAGTAAGGACTGTATCACATTTAGCATTATTTCTTCTTCAAGAAACAGCACAGTGTTTCTTGCTCAGTACAATGGAATTGAATTTTTTAGTTATCACAAGATTATGTTGGAAAGCAGATGGAAACTCAAGACTGTTAACTAGTAGAATGACAAGGTAAAATTTAGGATTAAAAGGAATTTACCATCTATTTGAATTATATTTACACAATGTGAATACACACACATAGAGAAAATAGATACTATCATTAAAGAAATCATAGGCAAGATTTTTCTTTTTGTAATGTGTCATTAGGGCAGTGCTCTCTGCTGATTGTGCTGCTCATGCTGGTACCACTCTCTGTTTCTCATCCTTCAAACACTGTCATGCTCATGACTTCATTTTCTCTTTATTGTGAGTAAAAGTATAGGACCCTGAGAGCGGAAGGAACAGAATCCAAGACTAAGACAAACCTAAGACCCAAATCTAGATATTGTAATTATTAGATTTGAAATCCCAGGTGCCTCTTTAACCCTCAGTCTCATCATGTGAGAAGAAAACTCAGTGACTTATTATCAAACTTATTTAATCGACTGAAAGTTGGGAATATGTTAAGTAGGAGCAGAGCAGCCTATGCCATGTCTCTTAAATGATACTCATAAATGACATCATGTGAAGTTTTATTTCTACATAGTACTTGATTAAGTTAAGTTTTGAAGATCAGCTAAATAATTTGTGCAGATCAGTATGTAGTGTGAAGCGGCGGGACTGCGTCCCGCCACCCGGCCACCGGCTAGCTTTACACCCGAAATAATTACACGGAAACTGTATTCTTTTAAAACACTGCCTGGCCCATTATCTGTAGCCTCTTATAGGTTAATTCTCACATCTTCCTTTAACCCATATTTAGTAATCTGTGTAGCACCACGAGGTGTGGCTTACCAGGAGAGATCTTAACCTGTGTCCATCTCGGAGAGGAGAAGCATGGAGACTCACCATGGCAACTGAAGCGTCTCCCCCACTCTACTTCCTTGTTCCCACAATTCTGTTCTGTCTACTCCACCTACCTAATTTTCTGTCTCTTAAAGGGCCAAGGCAGTTTTCTTTATTAATTAACCAATGAAAGAAACATAGACAGATAACTCTCCTCCATCATCAGTAAAAGGAGCAGAGTAAACATCCTATGTAAATCTCGCCTCTAAATAAATGTTCTTGCTTTGTAAGACACCAGTAAGTTGATTATTTTTATTTTGTCACCTACTGTATATGTATTTTGTGCTTATTTTAATTTTTTATTGAGCTATACATTTTTCTCTGCTCTCCTCTCCTTCTCTCCTTTCCCATGGTCGCAACACTCCCACTTTACTCAGGAGATCTGGTCTTTTTCTAGTTCCTATGTAGATTAGCTCCATGTATGTCTCTCTTAGGGTCCTCATTTTGTCTAGGTGAATTGTAGGCTGGTTTTCTTTTCTCTATGTCTAAAAGCCACTTACGAGTAAATATATGATATTTGTCTTTCTGGGTCTAGGTTATCTCACTCAATATGATGTTTTCTAGATCCATCCATTTGCCCGCAAATTTCAAGATGTCATTATTATTTTTTGTTTTTTAGTACTCCATTGTGGGAATGTAATTTTTACTCCCTTAGCACCTGTACTCTTGCATTGTTGCTGTGACTAATGTGGACTTAGGTTTCACCCAACAGGAAGATAGCCTCTGTGTTACTTTCAAGTTTCTTAAATCATTTTGTAAATAAAGTCTAAGAAAGCATTCTTGGACTTGTAACAGTGGTTCCATACTCTCGTGTCTTACAGTTTTGCAAGCAACAAACCCTGACATTTTGGTTTTCTTAAAATCAACATCCATCTTCTTAATTTGTACTCAATATTTTATTTTCAGAACCTACTTTATTTTTTTTTTTTTGAGACAGGGTTTTCTGAAGCTTTGGACCCTGTCCTGGAACCAGCTCCTCTTCTAGACCAGGCTGGCCTCAAACTCACAGAGATCTGCCTGCCTCTGCCTCCCGAGTGCTGGGATTAAAGTCATGTGCCACCACTACCTGGGATTTAGAACTTATTTTAAGACATCATAATTTTCTATATGAATTTTCATTCATGTTTAATCTATCATTCAAACTTGACAAGAGGATTTGAGCTCATGCTCCTTTATAAAATATATTTGAAATTATTTATATTTTGAATACTTTTAGATATGCAATCATATTCATTTTTACTTAATGTATGTACCTTATTTACTAACCTTTAAACAGTCATATCAGTTACAAATTTTTCAGGTTTTACTTTAAACTGAAAATTTTCATCATCTGTCTACATATTTTGGTAGGTACTGATGAAATTCTTGAACAAATCCAAGTAGTAATTTTTGAATACCAAATTTGTAGGATCATAGCAATCCATAGTAGACATATACTATTGAGACTTGAAGAGTTTTTAAAAACCACCATTCAAGCCGGGCGGTGGTGGCGCACGCCTTTAATCCCAGCACTCGGGAGGCAAAGGCAGGCGGATCTCTGTGAGTTCGAGGCCAGCCTGGTCTACAAGAGCTAGTTCCAGGACAGGCTCTAAAAAAAGCTGCAGAGAAACCCTGTCTCGAAAAACCAAAAAAAAAAATATAAATAAATAAAAATAAAAACCACCATTCAGTGAATTTAGGAGAGCCTTACATTTTTCATTTTCTACAGGCCATTGTCCTCATTGATTTATATTCATTATTTTATAGTTTATGCTTCTGGTCTGGCCCCTGGCAGCATCTGAATTTGAGAAGAGCATTATTCCTCTGCTCTACCATTTTTTTTTATTCATGCAAGTCTCTGAGATTTATGAACTCATGCCCAGGGATTATAAATTATCTCTATCCTAAGTTCAAGCACATTTCTCTTAAAAATTTTATTCTTAAAAATGGTTTTGGTTTAAAACTAAGGCCATTAGTCTTGAAACTAATTTTTTTTTAATCTTTTGAAAAGATGCTCTGAGTCAAAATATTCTAGGAGATTTTATCAGGGACTTTGGACAAAGGTTCTGAGATCTGTTTCTTCATAAGCAACAGCTGAGCTCATGAACACCAAATCTCTTCCCACTCCAGAGACTCAGGGTGGGGGCATGGGGCAGATGTCTTTTTTTTTTTTCTTGTTAATGTCAAAGGATGGGTCCTAGGATAGAGATGATGATGTTTCTGGCTATAAAGTGCTTAAGAGGCTGGGGAGAATTTATCAACTCTGAGAATGAAGATTTCCCTCCTGCAATCTACATATTTGTTATGACTAGTAAAATAGTGTGCTATCCCGTGTCATTATTTTCAATTGCTTGGGATTTAACTTTATCAAACATGAATACATGACTTGATATGAGACAATAAGCAGAAGTTTAATGTCTTGTAGATATTTTAAGTTTAAATTCTTTCTTAATATTTCCTTAGACTGCAAATTATAGGGTGACATATAGACCAAGAGATTAAAAGGTAGAAAGTAGACATTTGTGAATCATTAGTCTGTTAACCAAGGGTAAGGGCTTCCTTAATTGTCCCTCCTGTTTGCCTGAGTTTACACTGGATTCTTATTTAAGACATGCAACTAACTTCTTTGTCATGGAATATTTATTTGAGAAAAGACACTTATAATTTTTTTCTCTGCATTTGGAGAAGGTAAATCCTCTCTCAGTCTCTTAAGTGCTTTGTAGCCGGGAATATCTTTATCTCTGTCCTAGGATCCATCCTTTCAAAACTAGCAAGAAATGATAACATCTATGCCCCAGACTCTCTGGAGGAGGAGAGCCCTGATTCAGCCCATGTTCCTGAGCAAACACAGAGGAGCTCTGCTCCTTGACCATATTCTTACTAACATCTCAAATATTTAGACCCAGGGGCACTAAATGGAATCTGTCTGCTGTTGAAGCCATTTTCAGTAATTATTAGCTGTTTAAATTGTGCATTTTTCTTTGATATCACTAACCAATTTACATTCCTTTTTGGAGAGGGGGGGAGGGAAATGCTCTAAATAGTCCTGTTAGTCGTGAAGAATTGGAAACTGTTATCAGAAACCTCCCTACCAAAAAGAGCCCAGGACCTGATGGGTTCAATGCAGAATTCTACCAGAACTTCCAAGAAGACCTAATACTTATAAAGTAATGAGGCACACAAGGTAAATTGCCGCAGCAGAAGCAACGAGATCAGTCAACTGATGGGGAAAGTTTTTAGTAGTGATATTGATGGCTCTGACTGTCCAATTTATTCTTTGTCGGAAACGACAAAAGAGAATAGCCTCACAGCAATCCACTAGACCGTCGCAAGCATCCACAGCACGCAGGCTGATCATCTTCTCTCTGGGCATATGGGGACATTGTAGTGTTTGCTAGCTTCACTGTCACTTAGTTTAACACTCTGGTGTCTTGTCCAGTTACAGATACATACAGATACATTTATTGCTTTAGGATTGTCCCAAAGACAAAGTTCTACTATGGCTCCTGATGTTTTGATAAACAAACAACTTAGAGAGGTTGAATAATTTTCTCAACTCCATGGAGCAAGAACAAACTTAAGATGAAGGCAACCCCCAAAGTCAATCCTTGATTTTTACATTTTCACATTAGGGTAGTCTACTTAGAGTCAAGCAACAGTTGCGTATTAGAGAGTGCTATCTCATTTCCAGAGCTGTATTTAATTTCCATTTTTCGGTCCACCTTTTTAAAAAGATTCCCGAGGATCTGAACTGAGTGAAGTAAACAGATCTCTTTCGAAAGGCTTGAGATTCCTCCTAGAGACTCAACATCCATCTTTATTCTGTCCTGGTGACCGTCTTTCTCAAGTTGCAGGTTTATTTATCACATGCCAAGCATTTCCGCTTCTGGCAATCAGAGACTTGAAAATGACATAGTCCCTTTCTCCAAAGGTTAAAAAGCCTGTGTCGTCTCCCAAATAAAGTAATGAGGCACACAAGGTAAATTGCCGCAGCAGAAGCAACGAGATCAGTCAACTGATGGGGAAAGTTTTTAGTAGTGATATTGATGGCTCTGACTGTCCAATTTATTCTTTGTCGGAAACGACAAAAGAGAATAGCCTCACAGCAATCCACTAGACCGTCGCAAGCATCCACAGCACGCAGGCTGATCATCTTCTCTCTGGGCATATGGGGACATTGTAGTGTTTGCTAGCTTCACTGTCACTTAGTTTAACACTTTGGTGTCTTAATAGGAAGTGGCTTTTCAAAAACATATTCAAGTTTTAATTGATACTAATTTATAAAAGTTCATTTACGCAGATTTGGCCTGTCTGCTGTTTACATAAGATGCGTACGATTTCTTTTGTTTATTGAGAAAAATGACATTTTCTCCATTCTTGAAAGCCATGTATCTTTTCGTTTCTTACCCTTTTTTTTCTCATTTTTTTATTAAAGATTTCCATCTCCTCCCCTCCTCCTCCCCCTTATATACCAAAGTTAAACCAGGACCAGGGAAATGCTCTAAATAGTCCTGTTAGTCGTGAAGAATTGGAAACTGTTATCAGAAACCTCCCTACCAAAAAGAGCCCAGGACCTGATGGGTTCAATGCAGAATTCTACCAGAACTTCCAAGAAGACCTAATACTTATACTCCTTAAGGTATTTCATAATATAGAAACAGAACAGTCATTGCCAAATTCCTTTTATGAAGCTACAATTACCCTGATACCTAAACCACACAAAGACCCAACCAAGAAAGAGAATTACAGGCCAATCTCACTCATGAACATCGATGCAAAAATTCTCAATAAAATACTGGCAAAAAGAATCCAAGAACACATTAGAAAAATTATCCACTATGATCAAGTAGGCTTCATCCCAGAGATGCAGGGCTGGTTCAACATATGAAAATCTATCAATGTAATCCATCAAATAAATAAACTGAAGGATAAAAACCATATGATCATCTCATTAGATGCAGAAAAAGCATTTGACAAAATTCAGCACCCCTTTATGATAAAGGTCTCGGAGAGATTAAGGATACAGGGGTCATTCCTAAATATAATAAAGGCTATTTACAGCAAGCCGACAGCTAACATCAAATTAAATGGAGAGAAACTCAAGGCCATCCCACTAAATTCAGGAACGCGACAAGGCTGTCCACTCTCTCCTTATCTCTTCAATATAGTGCTTGAAGTTCTAGCAATAGCAATAAGACAAAACAAGGGGATCAAGGGGATTCGAATTGGAAAGGAAGAAGTTAAACTTTCGTTATTTGCTGATGATATGATAGTGTACATAAGCGACCCGAAAAACTCCACCAAAGAACTCCTACAGCTGATAAACTCCTTTAGCATCATGGCAGGATACAAGATCAACTCCAAAAAAATCAGTCGCCCTCCTATATACAAAGGATAAGGAGGCAGAGAAGGAAATCAGAGAAGCGTCACCTTTCTCGATAGCCACAAATAGCATAAAATATCTTGGGGTAACTCTAACCAAGGAAGTGAAAGACCTATTTGACAAGAACTTTAAGTCTTTGAAGAAAGAAATTGAAGAGGATACCAGAAAATGGAAGGATCTCCCTTGCTCTTGGATTGGGAGGATCAACATAGTAAAAATGGCAATACTACCAAAGGCAATCTATAGATTTAATGCAATCCCCTTAAAGATCCCATCAAAATTCTTCACAGATCTTGAGAGGACAATAATCAACTTTATATGGAAGAACAAGAAACCCAGGATAGCCAAAACAATCTTATACAATAAAGGAACTTCTGGAGGCATTACCATACCTGACTTCAAACTCTATTACAGAACTACAGTATTGAAAACAGCTTGGTATTGGCATAAAAATAGAGAAGTCGACCAATGGAATCGAATAGAAGACCCAGATCTTAACCCACAAACCTATGAACACCTGATATTTGATAAAGGAGCTAAAAGCTCACAATGGAAGAAAGAAAGCATCTTCAACAAATGGTGCTGGCATAACTGGATGTCAACCTGTAGAAGAATGAAAGTAGATCCATGTCTATCACCATGCACAAAACTCAAGTCCAAATGGATTAAAGACCTCAATATCAATCTGAACACACTGAAACTGTTAGAGGAGAAAGTGGGAAGTACTCTACAACATTTTGGCACAGGAGACCGCTTCCTACGTATAGCCCCAGCAGCACAGACATTAAGGGCAACATTGAATAAATGGGACCTCCTGAAGCTGAGCAGCTTCTGTAAAGCAAAGGACACTGTCACTAAGACCCCCCTTTTTGTGACTAATTTCGAAACAGGCTTCATACAGTCCTAGGCTAGCCTTGAACTTGCTATGTAGATCAGGCTACCATAGAAGTTGCAGCAATCCTCCTGCGGTTCCTTTTGCAGCTGGGATAATTAGCATAGAGAGTCATGCCTGGAAACCCATCTTTGTGTTTTACCCAGAGTTGTAACTTGAAAACATTAATTTTAGGCAAGTATCAGTTATGTAAAAAATGTGTCAAATACAATGATATAAATGTATGAAGCTATCACAGTGAAGCCTACTATTTTACATGTCAACTAAAATATTAATTACAGTTTTTTTAAAGACATAGAGCTAAACACTCACACCCACATATCTTTCCCTACCCACACTTTTCTGTATTTAGGAATCTATTTGTGAGCACTTCAGTTCTAGAGAAGTAACCTGACTGATAATATATATCCTTCTATATTCAGCCTGTAGAAGGCTTTCAGGGAAAAAAAGCATATGTGAACAATATTTCAGAAAGTATAAGAAGAAAAAATTAAAGGCATTATAAGCTTGAATGTAACTGCAATTTTAAATTTAACTTTAGAAGGAATCATGAAGTCTCATTTGAAGACAGAAAGCATTCTCCTTTGAGAATGCAAGGTATGTTTCTTTCGGTTGAGTTTAATAAACTGATATAAATCAGGATCAGCATTCTACTTAAAATTGGAAGGCAAAATTATCTTTCTGACTGAAATGGTGACACATAATTACTCATTCTCAAAAGAAATCATTAACAGCACAGCATTTTCTAACACATTCTTGTCTAGACGTGATGTCCATCTTGAAGAGGATGATTTAATGAAGAAGATTCTGTCATCGTCTAGAACTTAACCGAACAAACAAGTAAGGAAACACCCAACTCTGAGTAGAGTGAGGATATTTACTTCTACAATGGCCACACAAATATGAGATTGTATTGTGTTTTTTGCTGAATCAAAAGGCATAAAGCAACAACCTCTGTATTCCTCACTTTAGTAGAATTTATTCTAAATGACAATAGCATGTTTTCTTCTCATTATTTATTGGATCTAACAAGTATAGATATTGCCTAAAAACAAACAAAACAACAACAACAATAACAACAAAGAAAAAGTTTCATAACCCAAATGAATGATCCATAAAAAGGGGGATATGGGTAAGAACAAGGCAGAACCTGTTAGAGATGGGTTTTGAATTGCACACTGAGGACGTGAACATTTATTTCACATTTATTTCCCACAATTGAGAGGGAAAAACTTCCTTTTCCCAGTTGGAACTACAACCACTCTTTACAACTTTGTTTCCTCACTATAATAATCTGTGTTTCATTTTCGCTAGAAATAGGTCTTTTAATTGGCTGCTTCAGACCATAGACCGCAGCTGTATCTTTACCAGAAATTACAACTCATTCTCCTATATTTCAACATTGATATTAATTAAGCAAAATTATTATTACCCAAGAAAATATTTATTATAAAACACTACATACACATCTATCATCCAGCACTCAGGGGATAAGGCAGGAAGATGGTGTCTGAATTCAGCTGTGATTGCATAATAAGTTGATGTTTTAAAAAAGCACTTGTTGCCTGGTTTTATGCTAACTTGACATAAGCCAGGGTCTGGGAAGAGGAAACTACAGTTAGAAACTATCTCCATCACACTGGCATGTAGGCAAGTCCTTGAGGTATTTTCTTAATCAATGGTTGATGTGGAAAGACTAGACCAATATCATGGTGCCACGCCGCAGGTGGGCCCGGATATTATAAAGAAGCAGCTGCATGATCTATGAGAAACAAGCCTTCATTGTTCCTCTTCTGTTTAAAAATGGCTGGCATTTTAGTAGCGCCACACTGCCAAAACGGATACTTTTGAAAAGACAATGTCAAAAATGTATGATAATATGGAAGGGGGCAGTTGATAGTGTTTCTGAAGAGCAGAATATTTGCTGAATATAATAAGGTAAGTCTTTAAGCGATTCAAATCCTGAAGATCCTGACAATGAGATAAGGACAGTGAGTCTTGTGTCTTTTGAGAACATAAGAACCAACAGATTAAATATACCACTGACAAATATTGTTTAGTAGCTTCTAATCAAATCAGTTGTCCCATGAATGAGAGCTTTAAGTTGATTCAGGTAACAATGTTCAATTCCAAAATGCTTATTGTAATTCAATGCATATATACATGCATATGTATATGAAAAGTATGACTTCCCAAATAGTAAATATTAGGCACTTTCCATTTCTAAACTTCAAGTTATTATAAAATAACTTAAATTGAATTTCTGATTAATGTAGAATATGCATAGAGAGATGGTTTTACTGACTTAGAAAATTTAATAATTTTCTAGAATAACTGATGTTTTTAGCATCTTTTCCCACTTCATGGGGCACACATAGAGAATAATATTCATCTGAATAAACACTGATATAGTCATCAGGGAAGACTTTTGGATAGTGTTAAAATATTTAATTCAAAGTGCTTTATACATCCATGCGATATTTTAGATATTTAGATACTTTAGATAATGATCTAATGGTCTTACACTTACCTTATAAGCATTTTATTTATAAGAATTTTTTTTTAAAATTCAGCTTTGGTGAACCTATTGAGTCTCATAACATTACTCAATTGTTGCATCATGAAATTTTATTTGGAGTGAGTATGATGAGTTCATAATTTTTGAATGTATATTTAATATTGGAAAATTGAAATAGTGACTAAAGTCACTCTGTATAAGAATATATCTAGAGGACATATCCCAAATATACCCCAAAATATCCTAAAATTTCAATCATCAACTATGAAAGTCCTTACCACATTAAACACACTTTCAAAATTTAAAGATCACGCAAACTTGCTTTCCAAAGTAGTTCATCAAGAGCTCTTAGTATATAATATTGAAAATAACACTATTTTGAAAAATTTATCTTGGTGATCAGAATAAGAATTCACACTATAGGATCGATATTTCTAGATTAGTTGTTTCTCCTTTGCTACCCGACTCCTCTTTCTTGTCCATTTTCACAATAGGATCTAATAATCCCTACAGATGCCCAAACAACAAGCAGACAAATAAAAGCAGCTTCAGGTAATTAATTTTAATTTTAATATCTCACATGCTAAATATATTACCTGGAACTCAGGTGGCACGCGCTGGACAGCTGAGTGAGATCATTTTGCAATTTAAACAAGTACAGGTGAGGTGAGCACTGTAAATCTCGGAGTTATGGATTATTCATCATACCTTAGATCACCAGGTTCACAGAAAAATGAGAGATGATTTTATTAGTCAGTGAAGACTTTGGCTGCCAAAGCAATATTTTCCTTTGTCTTATGCTACTGTTTCCTTGGATTTCCTACAGTCTCAATGTCCCAGCTGCTTTGCCTTTAGCTGAAATTGGGCATTAAGAACAGCCCTAGTTGCCCAGTTGGTCTTTCAGTTACTGTTTCAGCCCTTATTCCTGACAGAGGACGCAGGCATTTTCCAGGGACACTATGCACTCAAAATACCATGAGATGTTCCCTCAAATACTGTTTTGAGTTCCTAAATTTATGCATACTCCAGGCATAATACAATACTTGGACTGGTGGTCTGGATTTTGTTAACATAGGAATATATTTCCAGATATGCTTTAGGAAAATGAAGTTGGCACTCACCTGCGTTAAGTACGGAGTAATAGCAATCACAAAATTCACAGGGATTGGGTTACTAATAAGAGTCGTCAGTGTGGCAGGCTTGATATCATGGATAGAATCCTATCTTTGACATTCCACTTCACCTACAACGTAGCTGTATTAACTGTTGTTAAGGAACACAAGGACCAAGGAGATTATAGAAGGAAGAGTTTATTTGGGATTTACTGTTTCAAAGGCATTGGATTCTATCATCATTCTCACAGGGTAAACAGAAGCAAGTGTGGCGCAGGAGCAGAAGCTGAGAGCTCATTTCCAGACCCACAAACAAGAAAAAGAGGCTACACTGAGAATGGACCCAGTATTTTGAAACCCCAAAGTCCACAGCCAGTGACTTCACCCACTCCAACAAGGCCAGACCTCCTAATTATTTCCAAACAGTTCCACTAACTGGGGAACAAGTACTCAAACATATAAGCCCATGGGAGGGCAATTTGTAGTAAGGCCACCACCATAGGTCTTAAAATCACTAAGTTTAGAAAGCAATGAGACACTGGTCTCAGCTCCCATACAAGGCTCGAGTGAAGATGAATTCCTTTCTAGAGTTAGGGAGACCTAAAAACTTAGGCCTGAAATAAAGCTAGCTAGCTGTACTTTAGATCTTAGCATTTCCAGTGCTCTAAGGTGGGATTTTGCAATGGGAGAAGCTTGAGAAAATCACCAGTAAGGTTATAGTTTGGTTTCTAGTAGTTTGCCTACATGCCTCTCTGATCACTGTGACCACAAAAAGAATCAGAAAGAGGACCACAATACCCACTTGTCTAAGATTTCCTTGGCTCAGTGGAAACTCTCCCCATTTTTCATTCCTGGTTGAAGCAGGGTTGAATAGCCTTCGAACCAAAATGTAAGAGTTTACAGGAGGTGTGGGAGTATGGAATTGATCGGACCAATGTGCATGGTATCGCATTCTGAAAGAACTAATAAAAATGAAAAGAAGCAAAAGAATCAAACTACAACTGGATGTGGTGGCGTATGCCTTTCATCTTGGCACTTGAGAGGCAGAGATCATAGGATCTCTCTGTGAGGTTTTTGCTAGCCTGGTCTAGACAGAGAAGGCCATGATCCTGTCACCAAAAGTAAATGATTAAGCAAATAGGAGCCCAAGAACCAAAAATTCATCATCACAATGTGTTTTGTTCTTCCTAAAAATACTTTTACTTACTTAAAATTCACAATGATGTTTCGGTTTTCTTATACAAACTATTTTATTTATTTGAAAGTGGATGTGTGTGTGTGTGTGTGTGTGTGTGTGTGTGTGTGTGTGTGCGTGCGTGTGTGTGGTGATAGTGAATGTGTCGATGTGTGCTCACACATGTGTGAGAGCATGTGAGGGAGCTGTCACATGTATGTGTGAGTGTGGAGCTCAGAGATTGACTCAGTTGTCTTTCTTGATTTCTTTTCAATTTATATGTTGAGGCGGAGTTTTCTA
The DNA here is from genome assembly GCF_903992535.2 of Arvicola amphibius. Taxonomy (NCBI): domain Eukaryota; kingdom Metazoa; phylum Chordata; class Mammalia; order Rodentia; family Cricetidae; genus Arvicola; species Arvicola amphibius. Next base: position 24,676 of record NW_024582325.1, read on the forward strand.
TTCTAAACCCAATACTCACAGAGGCTGCCTATCCTGCTTGCTCCAGGGATTCCCTGCATCACCTAGTGCATTTTGGGATCACGGGAGAGCCACCATGCATGCTGGGCAGTTACTTGGTGCTATAATTTGAACTCCAACCTTCATGATTATGCAGCAAAAGCATTATGACTTGCACTATCTTCTCAGGACCCTAGAGATTTTATCATTTTAATTGTATGTTTAAATATTATTTTTATGTGTAATGTTTTTATTATGGCTATCAAACCTGTTTATGTTATTTAGGAAGAAAACTATTCTATTTTTTTAATTGAAACATTTTATTTTATTTTTTTGTTTTATAAATAATGCCATTCAAAATTTCCACCTCCTCCCCTCCTCCCATTTCCCTCCCATTCCTCCTTCCTCCACCCCCTTTATTCCTAAGAGAGGGCAGGGTACCCTGCCCTGTGAGAAGCCCAAGGCCTTCCTCCCTCCATCCAGGCCTAGGAAGGTGTGCATCCAAACAGACTAGGACCCCAAAAAGCCAGTACATACAGTAGAATCAAATCCCAGTGCCATTATCATTGGCTTCTCCGTCAGACCCCATTGTCAGGCACATTCAGAGAGTCCAGTTTGATCCCATGCTCCATCAGTCCCAGTCCAGCTGGCCTTGGTGAGCTCCCCTTAGATAAGTCACACTGTCTCAGTGGGAGGATGCACCCCTCACAGTTCTGACTTCCTTGCTCATCTTCTCCCTCTTTCTTTCTGCTCCTCAACTGGACCTTGGGAAATCAGTTCAGTGCTCCAATGTGGGTCTCTGTCTCTATCTCCATCTATCGCCGGACAAGGGCTCTATAGTGATATTCAAGATATTCATCAGTGTGGTTATGGGATAAGGCCAGTCAGGCACCCTCTCCTCTGCTGCCCAAGGACCTAGCTGGGGACATCCTGTTGGATACCTGGGAACCCCTCTAGAGCCAAGTCTCTTGACTACCCTAAATGGCTCCCTTAATTAAGGTATCTTCTTTCCCTGCTCCTATATCTGCCCTTCCTCCATCTCAACCATCCCATTCTCCCAAGCTCTCCCCAATCCTCCCCTTATCCCTTCTCTCTCATACTCTCCCCTTCCTCCCACCCCACCCCCACCCCCATGCTCCCAACTTTTGCCTGGAAATCTTGTCTGCTTCCAATTTCTAGGAAGATCTATATATATTTTTCTTTGGGTTTACCTTATTATTTAGCTTCTCTAGGATCACAAACTATAGGCTCAATGTCCTTTGCTTATGGCTAGAATCCACTATTGTGTAAGTGCATACCATATTCATCTTTTTGTGTCTGTGTTATCTCACTCAGTATAGTAAGAAAACTATTCTTTTACCACAAAATTACTTTGATAATTTTATTGAAAATCATCTGACTGTCTACGTCAGAAGGTATTTTTAAATCTCTATAATTTGACTAATTTAGAACAAAATGATCTACTTTATTCTAAGATACGTCTGTGTGAACACAAATAGCATAGTTTACTAATTTACTGCAGGTTTAGAACAAAACTGGAATACATAGTTGTGGGGTTATTTATTTGTTTGTTTCTTTTTCTTTTGAAAAGAGTTTTAGTGAAGCATAGAAAAAAATTTGTAAATGAGGTGTTTTTCATAAGGGATTTGTCATAACTCTCATACCAGTGAAAACACCTCAAATAGGTGTGGGCAAGCATATTCTACTGTCAGTAAATTATAGAAAGATGATCCATGCCATTTGTTACCACAGAAATAATGTGGAGCCTTCCACCCTAAACCATGGCCTAGTTCGTCCGTAACTTCGCGGAGAAGGCCCTGGGGCTGATATCCGCTGCTGTGACTTACTCAAAGCCTCGATTGGCCACATTTTGGCAATACGCCAAGGTTGAGCTGGCTCCCTCAACCCCTGCTGAACTCCCTGCAGCTATTCAGAGTGCGAAAAAAATAATTCAAAGTGCTAAAACTGGTAGCTTCAAACATCTTACAGTTAAGGAAGCTGTGCTGAATGGTTTGGTGGCCACTGAGGTGTGGATGTGGTTTTATGTCGGAGAGATCATAGGCAAACGTGGCATCGTTGGCTATGATGTGTGAAGACTGACCTTCACATCTGACTTTATTTGAGTTCTTTGAATATTCTTGGACCACATGTAATGAGACTGCTATCTGAATAAAATACCAACTGTCAAATAATAAAAAAAAAGAAATAATGTGGAAAGCTAGGAGTTAGTCAAACCTGCAAGTACACCAGCATAACAAAACAATTACCCAAACAGACATCTAACAACACAACACGGAGCACCAACGAAACTATTGAACAGCAAGAAACCTCAGGTGTATTGTAAATGCAAAACGGCAAATGTACCTTGGGAAAAAAAGTTGGCGGTGTCTAATAAAGTCAAACATGTAGAAAAGAGCTGGAAATTTTCCTACAATATATTGATGGGTCCAAGAATATTGAAAACAAATATTCACACAAAATCCTCTACTCAGTAAGTCACAGCAATTTTGTTCATGACAACTCTCATTTCAGACTATCAAGTCATGCCATGGAAGTGGATAGATAAATGCAGTGTGTAATACACACAATAGAAAAGTACTTACCAATAAAAGGAAAACTCCTTTGCCATGGTATTGGCTAGGAACATAAGGTACTTGAGAAAGCTTTTGGTATACTAGACATAAAAACCTGTATCTTATTGTGTTGAGGGTCTATATAGATATGCCAGCATCTTTGAATGGTATGCTTACAGAGAATAACTAGTTTGTATTTGAATTATATCTTAATGATTATGACATATTAAAATCCTTCATTTATTTCTCAAGGAAATCATCTTACATGATTTCTCCCCCTCATAAACTGTAAGTATTACACTCGTGCATGTACACACACACACATTCACACACACACAAGCACACACAGAGCCTTCATTTCTTCCAGTCTCCTACATTTGTCTCCACAATTGTACTCAATAAAATACAAATATTTTCTTAACCTTAATGTGCAAAAATGGCAACTTTAATAAAAATGTTTCAAGAGTTTTGATTAAAAGACAATAGTTCATGAAAGCTGATATTAGAAACCTTGCCTGTTATGATTTAAAACCTTTCCTGGGAATATGTGTGTCCATATATCTTTCTTTCCATACACACTTGACAGATGCAGAAATAAAGCTGATAATCCAAAAAACAGGAAGAATCTCTTTGGGAGCAGCAGTTTTATATCCTTACATATACTTTTCTTTAATCGTTGACTCAACTGCGCTGTGAATACAATTGCTTATACTTATGATTTCCCTGAGAAGTAAATAAATTATTTTAATGTGACCACATTTTAATCAACTAGTATAACACTTTAAAATAGACTTCAATGTCTAGGCCCCTGTCCAAAGCAACATGATACGTGGTAGAACCATGAGCATGAGACAACCTGAGAAATGTGACACGAGAAGTCAATGATGACGCATGGCGCTCTCAAGCTGTTGCTGCATTATTTTATTTTCTACAGTTGTCACTTTTTTCTCACAAAGTATATGCCAACTTTCAAATAATCAGTGCAACACTGAGATTGCACTTCAAAGTGACCCTATTTTTTTCTGAGTCTATGCTGATTTTTTTGAGCAAAATTTTTTTCTGATGGCCCAGGTATTTTCAGTATCTAATTTTTTATTTGGCTACAAGATTTTTGTTTTTTAGAAAAATAAATGTTTTCATAAAAGTTAGCAGTATTACAAAGGGGAAATTTTGTAGTTCCTTAGCCCAGCTGAATTTATATAGTTTCATACATTGGAATATTCTTATCTCTAACTATTAATGGCAATATAGAATTGATAACCAGAAATTACCTAAACTCATGCATTGTCAAATAATTTCCAATAGACTTTCCACATGCATCAATTTCTTGTCCCATCAAAAATTTTATTGACATCACTGAAAAGAACAATCAATTTAAACCAGTTAAGATAATTAAATACATGTAAAAATACTGTCACAATCTGATTCCATTTTTTTGTGAAGTATGAGACATGCCATGGTGTAGAAAGTAAAACTAGCCAAGAGGAAAGAATTTTGCTCTTATATTAGATAGTGGGGTGAATGAAGTTAACTTTGATACATATATATGATTTAAAATAGTTAAAAGCTAGGATTTTTAACATTTTTATCAAAAAGGAAATTATACTTGTTTGAATTTATAAGCATAGCACTCTATGAGAACCATGCAATCACTAAACAAGACAATCATGTGTTAAAACTGTGTATGAAGCTCCAGAAATGAAATTATAAGTGCACTTTTAAAGTAGGAAAGAGACACAGAGCATTAAATTTTCTATAAGAAATAATCAGATTTAAGAAACAAAAGAGAGTTACCTCTAAATTTAGGAGTCCTCTCTATCTCTGTTAAAATTTTTTCATCCAAGTATTGACTTTTTGGTGAAAAAAAATGATTGAAAGGACAGATGTTTACAAATCCTAGAAGAGCTTTTGGACTATTTTATTCCTGACACTGACATTTCTGGAATTTTCCATAGTCTCATAGATCCAATCAAAGCCTTTGCTTTTCTCAGCAGGCACAACACTTGATGAGTCGAATCAAATGCTAGACACTGAGAAGATATAGACCCTCAGACTATTTATTTCACTCTGCTAAATCAATGATGACTCAGAACAGAAAGTCACTCGTGAGTGCCAACTTAGTCAGTCATCCATTATTTGCAATCTGACAATGCATTTTTACTGAGAACAGATAATAACAGCAGACTACAGATATTGTTATTTGACAAATTCATTAATAGCTCTGTTAATCAGTTAGATTCCTCATCTCTAAACTGAGGAGAAGCTGAGGAAGATCTCATATGCTTCAAAGTAGTTCATGTGACATGCCAGATACTGCCCCTGGGACATTGTGAGGGCCAAGAGGTGACAATATTGCTATTGTATTCACCTCAATACATACATTTCTTGTCCTTACCAAACATTTCTCCGAAGTCTCAGCCATATTGCGTTTCAGTACTGTTTCTTGGCAATCCAAAACTGTCTCCCGTTTTCCAATACTGTATTTATTTTCATAGAACTTTTAAAAAATGTCTGAAGATTTGCTGCCTGAAGTTCAAACCAATCAGTAGTGTGCTATTCAAATTTATTTACACTCCTTATTTGAATCTACTACATATGCTCAGGTTTTACTCTTACCAGTATTTCCAGACATAGGTTTGTTTTTTTTTTTTAATCTAATGTCTGTGGCATGCTCTTCTATTGACTCTGAACTCATATGTTCCTTAACCCAACATTTAGTATCATTCAGAAAATATTACAGACAGAGATAATTACCAGTCACTAATGATATTGCTCATTCTATATACCTTGGCTTTTTGGTTTTCTGGTAGATACAAGTGATTTGTCCCAACCAATGGGATTTTAGAAAAAGTTAGAGTCATGTTTTAGTTTCCATAACCTTTCTATTCCAAGGTTGTCTTTCGTTCCACATGGCGTAATTAACTGGAAGATATTAGAATTCCCATTCACCTGCTATTTGGAAGGTTGGTGGAAAATAAAGTTACCATCAACCCACCTTAAAGATGTTTAATGAGCAAGAGATAAGCTTTGTAATGTTAAAACATTAGGAAATTCGGGCTTATGTGTTAGCAATCTAGCTCCTGAGCCATCCTATCAGAATTGCCAGAAATACAGAACTGAAGTACAACATTTCCATTATTAGTGGCTCTTAGGGTAGGACCTTTCTATTATGGCAGACTTCCGACATATTATTTTTAAGTGTCTGAATAATAAATACAGTTTAAAGATTCACTTTTCTGTAATAGTGACCATATTTCAAGTTTTAGGAGCTATGGGTTTATCATGACTTATTTTGGCTTGTCTTTAAAGTACTCCTTAATAGCATTGATACAGAGGAGTGGCTAGAAAGACATACACTATTGCTGGACAATTCCACAAATATTAAGAAGGCTATACCAATGAAATATTAAGAAACAAATGTATTAGAAACTAGAAATTTTCAAAAAAAATATTTTTGAAGTGTTTTGAGAAAATGAGGGAACTTGTTTTATGTTTTCAATTTTAATTAAATGTGTAAAATAATATTGAAGTTTTGGAACTTTATTCAACAATGCACTAGAATACGATAGAGGGGTGAATATAGAACTATTACTGAAAAGCAATGGATCTTTTTCAATACTGTACATGGGAATCAGGAGTCTCACTCACACTAGGCAAAGACTGTACCACTGGACCAGACCCCAGCCTGAAATGTAGTTTTAATAGTAAATGTCCAGGATTATAATAACATGCTCCTTCATTATGGCATAGAAATACAAATACTCGACAATGCATAAATGGATGGAAATAGAAAACACCATCCTGTGTGAGGTAACCCAGGCCCAAAAAGATGAACATGGGATGTACTCATAATTGGTTTCTAGCCATAAATAAAGGACATCGAGCCTATAATTCATAAAAAATCCTAGAGAAGCTATATAAGAAGGTGAACCCAAAGAAAAACATATAGTTATCCTCCTGGATATTGGAAGTAGACAAGATTGCCGGACAAAAAAATGGGAACATGGGGGTGGGGTGGGATGGGGGGATGAGGGGATGGGGAGAGAAAAGTGTGAAGTGGAGAATGGGAAGAGCTTGGGGAAATAGGATGGTTGGGATATAGGAAGGGTGGATATGGGAACAAGGAATTATATATCTTAGTTAAGGGAGCCATTCTAGGGTTGGCAGAGACTTGACTCTAGAGGGGTTCCCAGGTGTCAAGGAAGACGCCCCCAGCTAGTTCCTTGGGCAGCTGAGGAGAGGGTGCCAGAAATGTCCAGATCCTATTGCCATACTCATGAATATCTTGCATATCACCATAGAACCTTCACCTGGCATTGGATGGAGAAAATGACAGAGCCCCACATAGGAGCACCGGACTGAGCTCTCAAGGTCCTGATGAGGAGCAAAAGGAGGGAGATCATGAGCAAGGAAGCCAGGACCGCGAGGAGTGCTTTTACCCATTGAGACGGTGGGACAGATCTAACAGGAGACCACCAAGTCCAGTCGGAATGGGACTGATGGAACAGGGGACCAAACCGGACTCTCTGAATGTGGCTGACGGCGGAGGAGGACTGAGAAACCAAGGACAATGGCAATGAACATGAACTCTACAGCATGGACGGGCTCACTGTGAGCCTTGTCAGTTTGGTTGCTCACCTTCCTGGACTTAGGGGGAGCTGGGAGGACCTTGGACTTAAGATAGTGAAGGGAACCCTGATGGCTCTTTGTCTTTGGAGAGGGGTGGAGTGGGGGTATGGGTAGAAGGGAGGGGAGGGAAGGGGGAGGAGGAGTGGAGGAGATGGAAATCTTTAATAAAAAAATGAGAAAAAAACAATAAAAAGGATATAATTTAGATTTTAGCTTAAACTGGGTTGGGGTGTCCTCATGTTTGGTTTTTCCTATCAAGATAGTCTTATCTGACAAAGATCATGAGCCTCAAAATATGGCAGGTAGGGAATCAAAGGTGAATCTGCTTCTCAATGAGCAGAGAGGCCATGGATGCTTTCAACTCTTAATTTCTCTAGGTGAGAACTCCAAGGACTGTTGATCAGTTTTTAGGTTTTCCATTTCCATTCTGTGTCTTGGTTTCAAGAATCAATTTTACAGGGATGTAGGCATGGATATCCCCCCACCCCCCAAAAAATAAATAAATAAATAAGGAATGTCTGGGCACCAGTCAGAGGGACTTTTTCAGACATCTGCTATTGGTGTTTAAAAATGTTGTCATCATTAATCTCAGTAAAAGTGTGCACTTTGACCTTCTGAATAAAATTAAAAACTCCTGGTCAGCATGTCTGGAGTCATGACCTGAGGTTCTGATAGATATGTGTTCCTAGGTCGACTTGGGAGCTAAAGTATGGGTGTGGTGAGCATCCTTCTGTTTTTGCTTTCCTTTATCCTCCTATCCCTAAACTGAAGTCCAAGGCAGCCTGGGTATGGCACTGTAGGCAGTTGTAGAGAAGTCTCTTCTTGTTGTACCAGCAGGAGGATGAAGCATAAAGTGGAAGAATTTCCTGTTTCAGTTTTTTGATTCTTATTCATTACCACATTAGTTGATAAAATCCAAAAGGTTGGGCGTTTTCTCTGTCGTTGAGTGCACACTATCTCTAACAATGCCAGGTAACACTAAATATCTAGTAAATCTTTATTCACAGAAAGGATGATACAAAATGGAATGAAAACCAGGGAGGCCATATCTGCAGAAACTTGTGGTAATCAGAGAGAACTTGAAGCTATTTTAATTGTGAAAAGCAACAGCAAGTGGCCAATAGGTTGAGTAGAGCCAGTCAATATGAGGTCATATGATGACAGATGAGTGGACAACCAAAAGAAAAAATCTATATTGACTAGAAAGCGAAAGAACATGACATAATAATAAATTTTATTTATTTATAATTTGTGTATGAATTTTATTGAGGTGCAAAACTGTTGATATCATATGAGATTCCGGCACCTATTGTTTTACAGATCGGGTAAGAGTCTTGAGAACTTACTTCAATATGCAAGCATTTAGCAAATACCCCTTGGCTACTCTTTGCAGTCAAATGAGTTTCATTTACAAATGAAACTTTTCATTTCAGCTTTTCAGAGACTCAGACTTCTAAGTCTTCAGCATTCACCAGGTACTGAGTACAGTGAGCAGCAGAGAGTCCCCGTGAGCGAAGGTGCAAACCTTTCTGGTTTAAAGTTATTTTCCTTTATGATTCCCTCTCACTGTTTTTTTTTTTTTTCCTTGCATATCTCTTCCCAATTGTTTGTTTCCCCTGGTAGCTGGAATTTCAGAGTTCGAACAATGTGATAAATTACTTCCCACCCTCTCTCCTGGACGCCTTCCAAGCACACTGCTTTAATTCAGCTATTTGTACAATCTATGTGACATCTCTTGATTTTATGGGATACATCAATGGTACAGAACATTTGATTGTGCATGGGGAAACATGACCACGCAATTTCTCTCGTTTATCTTCCGTGTAATGTGTCCTTTAAGCCATCTCATAAATAAGCCCAGCCATTTCCCTCGGCTTGTCCTCCCTTCACAGACACACGCTGGGAGCAAAATGTGCCGATTTGTTTTCCTCAACGTTACCCCACCCTCAGGACTAGATGGGCAATTGCTTCCTCCTTTGAATTCATTTTGTGCTGTGTTCTGTGTTGGTGAATATTTATGAACTGTTTTCACTACTATGTTTTAAAGTTTTTAGGAGTTAAAACCAGGATCCTGAAGGCAGTATGCCCAGCCCTGGTTGCTTAGATTTCATGCTGAATCACCATACCTTGGATGTTGTCATGCCAATGATGTTGCGAGTCCTGGTGTGGCACTTATGTACGGTGTTTCATGACACAAAATTGTGCCAGTCTGCTGCATGTAGGAATCATTTTAATTAACCAAGTCTTCTAAATAGATGAAGATATCCATCATAAACAGCAAAGTCTTAAAACGACCTCAGAATGGACACCATTTAAAATTTAGTATTTCTGTCCTGTGCTTGATTATAAGATGTGGTGGGACATAAGAATCTCATCACAAACACCATTGGCAGGAAGATTCCAGAAAAAAAAAATACGTTTTCTGTATTGTTCAAAGTTCTCAAATGTATATGACAACATTTTGACAACTACTAAAATGGTGGTTTCCGGGTATTCATGTAAACCTAGGAAACCAGACACTTAACGATTTTATCTCAGTTCTATACATTCATGTACTTGCATGTACAAGTATGCCCACTGTACACATATGAAGATCAGAGGATTACTACAGGGGATTTTTTTGTTGTTGTTGTTGTTGTTCCACCCTATGGCCCTGGGGATTGAGCATCAGGCCTTGGGGCTGGGGCTTTTGCCCTCTGAGTATCTCATCTACCTGAATTTAGACTTCAAGAACTGCTTGACTATAAATGCATAGGTTGGAGGTAAGGAAAAGGCTAGAAAAAATTTACCCCAGTGTAAAATGATGACTACTGATCAGAAATTGCAGTTCTTAGAGATGTTTTCATTTTTTCCGTTTCTCTGAGTCTGGCAGCTACCACTGTTGACTGCTGCCAACATTCCAGTGAGGAACACAGTTCCCATGCTGTAATATGTTCTAAACTGAATCATGGTCCAAAACTATAATAAATATCACAAACACAGATCAGTTTAGGTTCAAAATTAGAGCAAATAATCTATAATGGAGAGTTCGAAGGTCTCCATATGCATGTGGCAACCATTTGTGTATAATTGCTGCATTACAGAAAACAGCTTTGTTTTTGGTTCCCCTGTTGCCCTCACAACACTCTCTGGAAATCTGGTTTCTGCCCTTTGATGCCAATTCAGAACATGCCATATCTGGGGATCATTTTCAAATATGAACACATCCAATCAAAGTGAAATTAATCATGCACTCCATTTGAGCTCTCGTCACTTACTAATTCACACCTAAGGGTACCATCAGTCCCCAGAGAGAGCAAGGAGCGCGGCGCGGCTCGAAATCTGCTTGGTTATTGTGGATTTTGTTTCTATGCTCCCTGTTTTACCATTCCTTGAACAGTTTCTTCTGCATGGTTCTCCATTAGTTATGGCCATTGTCTGTCTTTGATATACTTGCTGGAACACATCAGTGGTTCCTTTGGAGGTCTTGAACAGTACATCATTTCCTTTGGTCCGTCATGTGATTTATTTTCTAGGAATCCACCTTTATGAGCTCATGTGCTGGCTGAATCACTGAGCTGAGGGTTCCTCATGCCTCAGGTCTCCCTGCTTTGTATCTTTTATGGGTTTCTGTGGAGCTAAAATGAAGCTTACAAATTTTGTGCCCCACAAAAGAGGAGAAATTTAAGTGTACCTCATGCCCTGGCTTTGCACTTTTCTTCTCATTCAGGTTCATTCTGACAGTTTTTGACTTGGGGCTTCTCCAGAGATGGAGATACCTGTTTTTCTGTCCTTCCACCTCCAAGAAACACATTTCCCCTAAAAGCTTTCTTTTTCCCTTGCAAAATTTGTTTGTTTCAGTTTTCTTTCTCTTTGGAAGCGCTGGGAATCGCATCCAAGGCCTTGCACTTGTACACACTAGGCAAATGCTCGAATACTGAGTAACACGCCTAGCGTTCCTCATAGCTTTGTATCATTCACACGCACGCGACTCTAAGCTGTGTGGCTTATCTTTCTGGAACTCTTTAATATCTTGAGGTAGATAAAAAGAACCCATCTTTTTGACTCTATGAGTGAGAGGAAAATAGAAACAGGGTAAGGCCACAGTAGCATGTATCACTAATAAGACACTAGATTTGGTATATCATGTACAGCCTGGGGATGGGTCTTGATAGAGCCTTGCTCAGCCACCTCTTAGTGAGCACTAGTGAGTTTGCTTTCACATCAAAGCTATACTTTTCACTGCCTGTCTTGTGGCATCAAAGAGTTAATCCTTCTCAAACTAGACAAAAAAATAGTCCTCTTACAAGTGTACTGTTTATGAGAATCCAGGAATGCCACAAATAAATGTCTTCCAGAACATAAGAGATTCACATTTTTTGGAATCCTTTACTTGCTTCCAATTATTCTTCCATTGTTTAAGGTATTCCAGTCTGAAATATTTATGTCTTGTTATGCAATGGATATTTCTTACTCTGCAAATAATTAATCTCTCAGAATCTGTCTTGGGAAAGCTTCACATCAACAGCATCAGAGACTCTTCACTCATCTACAGGATGCTATACCAAGAGTCCTTAGAGAACTGTAAAAATACGTGTGTTTGCCAGGAGCGAGATTGTTGCTTTTCCTAATTTCTTCTGAATTCTGTAGTGTAATTAATCTGAGCTTGGTGTTCTGTCAACTTCAATAATCCTGACAACCTTATTACACTCTCCACAGGAGAGATAAGCATTAAATGGGTACCTGAGGGAATGAGATTCTGCTGTCATTATTGCCAGCCCGTGTTTTTAGAAACCATTTCACCCTGTGTGTATATGAGAGATTGTATATTAAACTGGGAATGAATAGAGCTGTTGTGTTTGCCAACTCATTTTTATAACTGGGGGCAGGGTTTTGGAGGAGAGCTAGTGAAGAGTCTAATAAGGAGGAAGAAAATTCAACTGTGTCTGTGTAGGTAAAACCGAGAGTCTGTTTTCATTATTAAAGCTGTTTCTCATTGCAGCCAACGCTAGTTGACTGGGGGAGGACCGCCTGTGCCTGCAGTTTCTAAAAACAACATCCTTTCAATTTCTCTCTCTGTCTTTTGCCTTGATTGCTAAGATAGTATGTGATTGGATGCCTCGATACTAACAATAAACAAATTGGCATGCAGGTTTGAGCAGCAACTCCAAAAATGAGGGAAATAATGGAGGCTGAGACCCATGCGAAATTTATGCAAAAAAAGTTTGGTTCGTCAAATGACGAGCAGATGCAGCTGAGCATTTTCATCGTTTTTGTTAAATATCCTGAAAATGATTCTGGCTGGTTAAACAGGAAAATTGCATCAAAATGAACTGTGTACACGAGTGAAATATTAATAACGGGGCTCCATTCAATAGACTATAGATAATGCAGCTCCTTTTAGCCTCCAGCTGTGAGAAGCTACCTTTCCAGGGGGAAATTAGACTCCCCGTTTTATTTTATGTCAGCATAATTTACTATTTATTCATTTTTATTTTCTTAGTTTTCTGACACATTTTCCTTTCAGGGCTATCTCCAGCATTGTCAAGATTCTGCTTAGTGACAAGGGTTAGAGTTGCTACCTCTGACCCAATGGCAACTAACAGTCACTGGTGGGTATTGCACTCTTCAAGTCCACTGAGGCCTCTGTGCCTGAAAAGTCATTAAGGACTCGCATGCATTTTTCTACCTGGTTAGAGCATGCCAAGGAAGAACTGAGAAAGACAGAATTAATCTGGCCCTAGAATCTTGGCCAGATATGTACGATGCTTTCTCTTTTGAGGGAACAAATAAATATACATAGCCATTAGAGCAGGATCACTATAGGCAGAATGCTAAATTTATACAATGAAGTTAAATGGGCATAAATACTGGTAAAGCAAAAATCAAAACACAAAATGTGTGTCTAGTTATATCAACAGTACTTTTGTGAAGGCCAACAGTGCAGAGACCAAGCCACAGTCTTTCTCAGCCAGTGAACCCATCACCCCTACAATTATTACAGGGTGTTTCGAAACAAAGCAGGTTTAGAAATGGGGTATTAAGCAACTTGTCCATCCAGCTACTTGAAGCTACCAGTAGTTTGGCCTCTGAGTTTACATTGTTAAACCTCATCATATTGTCTTCATCAACCCTAGAGCCATGGAACGAGAGTTGAACCACAACCGCGTCCCAATAATACTGGGAAATGGGGCTTAAGGTGTGGTTACTTCAGCTGAGATCAATTCCATTTCATAAAGCCATTTCAACCTTCCGGCTGAATTCAATGAATTCCAGGTTCAGAGTATGGGGTGCATCTTTTTCTGCTGAGAACTTTGGATGGTCCTGATCCTTCTAGCATCCTTTCTCACTAGAGTATTAAAAGCAATTTGGGGATGGGGATAGACACTGGAGACATAAAAACACACCCTGAAGATATGAGTACAGAGAAATCGTGCCAGACAGGGACATCAGTTCTCTTCAATGCCCTAAAAGAGCGTTGCAGCTTGCATATGTGAACCTTAAGAAAGAAGGGAGGTTTAGTTCCACTATTACAGAGATTATTTTTATACTACAAACACTTCAACACTTAAACACTTATAAGAGTGACTGATATGTAAGAAGGATCCATTAATCAATTATTGAATAAATAATGGAAAGAGGGGGAAAGTGTGAATGAACATTGGAGAAAAAGAATAAGTGTGCGTTGGTAGGGGATACTCAAATGTCACTAAAATAGCAAGTGGAGAAGAAAGAGTCTGGGCATTTGAAGAAAAAAAAAAATAAGTCACTGTGTTTTGGATAATTTTATGTCAACCTTAACATAGTCTATTGCTACCTGAGAGGAGGGAACCCCAGTTGAGAAAATACCTTCTTAAGATTGGGCTGTCCCCAGCTTGTAGAACATTTTCTTAATAAGTGATTGATATGGGAGGGGTCAGCCTATGCTGGGTGATACAATTCCTGAGCTGGCAGTCCTGGGTTTTATAAGAAGGCAGGTAAGCAAGCCATGTGGACCAAACCAGTAAGCAGCCCTCCTTAAGGGCCTCTACATCAGCTCCTCTCTTCAGGTTCTGATGTTTTATTTCCTGTTCTGACTTCCTTTGGTGATGCACAGTGATACGGAAGTGTAAGCCAAAGGAACTCTTTGCTTCCCAAGTTGCTTTCAGCCCACGGCAATCGCAACGCAAATGAAGACACACGATTTTTGTTTTGTTTTGTCTCGGGAAGGCCAGACCTAGCTGGAACTTGCAAACCTCCTATGGTCGCCTTCTGAGTGCCGGTGACACAGGCATGTGTCTACTAGGTCTAGACTATGAATTTGTTCTTGATTAGGCCTGATTCTTTGTTTAGAATTTATCCAGTATCCTCATGCTATTTTCCTCTTTGGCTTCAAGAAGACTTGTGTTATTCCAAACACAGGCTGTTCATGAAAAACTCAATTGCAGTTTTCTCTTTTGTTTTATTTTGTGTTTTAATGAAGGGGAAAGATGCTACTAGTTGATAATTTCATTTCACAAGCTGTTCGTCTCCAAAAGTATTTGGGTTATTTGTTTCTGAATATATGCTCTATTGAAAGCAAAGTAAAAAGCAAGTCACTGCAAACTGGGTATGCGCATATTTTATTAACTCATTACTAACAGTAAGACCTACTCTGTGGCCAGCTACAGTGTTATGAATTTAGTTAGTAATTAACTTTCAATATAAAATAGATTCTGTGCAATTTTGCTTTTTAGAATTTTTAAAAGTAACAAATTCACAGAACATTATAAATAAAAGATTTGATATTCACTTTGCCTCCTTTAATTTTTTTTAAAAATTACTCTTATTATCATTGTGATTATGTATGTGTGGTTATTTGGAGCTAGAAGGCAGGACAGAAAAATTCACCTGTGTGTGTGTGTGTGTGTGTGTGTGTGTGTGTGTCTGTGTCTGTGTCTGGTGGGAGGATACAGATACCAAGAAATGCATGTGTGGAGGTCAAGGGATATCTTTCAGAAGTTGGTTCTCTCTTTCTATCACAGGCCTTGGGGATCAAATTCTGTGTAGCAAGTGCTTTTCTGAGCTAAGTCAGCTCACTGTCACGTTCCCTCCGCTTTGACATTTCTCAGCTGATCTGATATCCTCATGCTCGTATTTATTCACCATGTTGGGTTTATGTGGTGGACTGATAGCCAGTGTTCTGCTTCTGGGCCTGCCGTGGTATTAAAGTTTTTATTATTTTCACAAAAAATGTGCTAAATTTTTGGAGAAATGTTTTTTTTTTGTTTACTCTTAATTTTTAGTAGAAAATGTGAACATTAACCACAATTATCTGAACACTTGGCAGAACCTACAAATATCTGGCTATGCTAAGAAAATGCCCTCCCTGCAGATTTTGGTTATCAATTTTGAAGAAAATCTCTATACTTAAATATAGAGTTGTATTAGGTTACTAGAGCTACTAAGACAAACAAATGAACTCACAGATTGGGTGGCTTAAAGAGAAAGATTATTTTCTGAAGATCAGAAGTTCAAAGTGTTCACATTTTTCTGAGGTATCTTTACTGAGACAAGCAATGCATATGGATACCTTCCTTCTTTGTCCTGAATTTCTCATTCTTCTCTCTCTATCATGATATCTGTATTTTATTATCTGTTTCTTATAAGAACACTAGTCTAATTGAGTTAATCTCATTTAACCTTAATTCTTTATTTAAAGGCTCTGTCTCCAAATGCAGCTATATCCTGAAGTACTAAGCCTTAGGACTTCAACATATAAATTTGGAGAGGGGATACATAATTAATGTCATAATATTAAATTGCTCATAATGAATGCCTTGAAAGATTTTTATGACCCTGCTGTGCTAACTATTTAGACACATCCAGCCAGTGTTATTTAGAGTTTTATAAACAGATGACTGGATGCTTTTTGGGAAAGTAAAGAGAGGTTGTAGATCAGAGGGTCTATAGTAAGCACATAATTTTGTTACTTCAGAAGATGAATATATTTTAATGAAATGATTACATCATATATATATATATATTTATAAAACCATGAGTCTTGGTATTGGCAAGCCTAAGGTTTTCTACTCCATGTTTTATATTGTAAAATGAAGACACAGAGACTAGAAGTGTATAGACAGTTTCTGTGAAAATTATTTTCACAGATGTTCCCATGCCATTTTGGAAAAATTTGGAAGAATACAACCACCCATGTTGCATTTAGAAACTTTGGGAAAGGAAATACATATATATGTACAAGTGTATTTTAAATGTTTATTTTGTTGTGCATTTTATTTTTCTCATATATTGTTACATAGTCTCATCAGAAAATCAGTGAAGATTTGATATGAGATCCATTCTCTCTCTCTCTCTCTCTCACACACACACACACACAAAAGAAAGAAAAGAACAACCAATGGAGAATTGACACCCCGACCCTTGACTAGTCTGCAGTAAATAAGAATAAGTAAAATAGCACGGATACTTTAAAATCTTGTCCTACTAGTGACCTTCACTAACTCTGTAGCACACCATTCAAAATGTAATGGTATGAAGCATGATTCCATTCTTAAATAGGAGAGAAACTTGAGTTTGAGACCAGTTGTCAGTTCTGACAAGACATTTTTCTGGTACAACTGTTTAGACCTCTTGGATTTTAGGCTGAGGTTTTAAGTCAGTCCTCCAATGTCACTTTACAATAATTGAATAAATTCATTTGCTCCTGCTTTGTGATTGCACTTGAATTATCTTTCAGATCAAAGCTACATTTCATGAAGAATAGTCAAGGCATTTCACTTATTTTCTGTCTGAAATGTTCAGTAATTGGTTGACCTCTTGCAAAACCACTGAATTAAAAGACAAGAACAAAGTCATTGGGAAGAGACTGGGTGACATTTAAAATGATAGCTTTAGTGATTCATAAGCTAGTTGCAATTTTCTTAATAAATAAGCTGTCTTTGTTTTCATATCTCAACGTGATGTTTCTACTGTGTGAATTCTGCTGTAAAGTGATTGTTAAAAAATTCTGAATGTGACATTTATCAGTCATATTAAATTACTTGCTACTCTAAATAGACCTTGAAATTGGCTGCTATTGTCTTGTCACTGAATGATATTAATCAAAATATAAATTTTTATTCATTTTCCATTATGTCAAGAACATATATGCTAGACTTGATTTTTAAAGAGTCTCAGGTGGACTAATATTTCAAGTGCAACAGTAAAAACCAAAAGACAGAGGCAGGTGTGACACAGACATATGGAGAAACGTTTTGAAGACAGGTTTCTTTGCCCCTGTGGCTAAATTGCAGACCTCTAAGAATGTTGTTGTAGTATTTTATGTTTTAGTATGAACTTTCTTTTGCTTTGTTTAGCTCTCAAAGAGAGAATTTTTCCTCTTTGTAAAATTGAACTATAGAATGCGTGACTACGTTGTTATAGGGATGTACACCTTCACAGCTTAGCGTTATACATTTCCACAATGCTGTAACCATCTCATTAATGCTATTCTCTTTAAAACTTCCATCAATCAAACTCTAATTCTCAAGGAGCTTTCTAGGGGAAGGAAGCTCTTAGGGGACTATTAATCTACCTTATTTCCATTTTACAATCCAACAGAATGCTTCAAATTCTACCATGTGGAGTTCAAACACACTATCAAAGCAAGACCAGTCACACATAGCTGTACTTCTTAAAAATAGATACATAAAGTCATGTCTTATTTAAAAGTTGCTTAGGAGTATGAGCGCTTATCTTTGTTGGAGAAGTAAATTAAAATTAAAATGTTAAAAACTCTGTATACTAAACAGTTTGAGTATAAAAGTAACTAGAAAGATTTCATAGTTTTAATAAGTTAAAACTTCCATCATGCTTTGCTGCCATCAAAATGTTTCCAACATTTAACTTTTCAAATTATTATAACATAATCTTATTCAGTTTACAAAGTTCAATTACTCTTATAATTCAGTCTAGTAATACATATTAAGTTGAGACATTGTTTTAAACAGTATACAGGACAGTATGTTCACTTTTCATGAGAGCTACTTTCTAATAGAGAACTCTGTATATTGTAAGAAACTGCATCAGGGTGAATGATCCTTGCTTTCAAGAAGTGTGGTTTCTGGTTGTCAAGAATGTATTTGAATAGTTGTTCAAGAGAGAAAGATTGCAATTCTGTCATCCACACAGCACACGGCTTGTGATTTTCACTGAATGTGGAAATAGAAGTCACCAACCAAGATGTCTAAATTGTTAATAAATGAGTTGCTTGTTTAAAACTAGTCCCTCAATTAGCCTTCAGGTGCTCAAATAACATTGTATCTTCACAGAAATGAACTAGCTACACCAGAAGCATCCATGATTAGATTACTTAAGATGTTCTTTTATTTATAACCTACATTCTACTAATAATCTACATCCCACTTACTTCTACTTCATTTAAAATTGTTATCATCTATCATCTATGCATGCATGTATGATATATGCAGTTATGTATCATCTTTCATCTATGTATGAATATATCATCTCTCTTTGTATCTATCTATCTATCTATCTATCTATCTATCTATCTATCTATCTACCTATCTTTCTATTATCTATGTATGTCTATGATGTGGGAGAGTCTTCTGTTTGAGTTGATTTCATTGGCTAATAAAGAAACTGCCTGGCCCATTTGATAGACCGCCCCTTAGGTGGGTGGAGTAGACAGAACAGGAAGAGGAAGTGAGGTAGAAGGATCAGTAAGATGCCATACCTCTCCTAAGTTAGACAGACCACCATGCCTCTCCTGAGAGAGATGCCAGACGCAATGAAGCTCCAGCCCAAGATGGACGTACGCTAGAATCTACCTGGTAAGGCACCACTTTGTGGTGTTACACAGATTATTAGATATGGGTTAGTCAAGATATGAGTAAGAGGCTGAAAATAATGGGCCAGGCAGTATTTAAAAGAATACAGTTTCCATGTAATTATTTCAGGTAAAGCTAACCAAGAGGGAGCCGGGCAGGACGAAAAGCAGGCCCCTGCCCGCCGAGCTCCACACTACAGAATGGTGCCCAACGTAGATAACTGGATCCACAGAAAGCTTGAGAAAGCTTGGGAAAGAATAGAGTAAAGCATGTTTTCTTGATAGCAGCAATTTCTCAGGTCTGCTCTGATTGCTAGAAGCTAGCAAGCCCTCTCATCTAAGAGAGGCTTCCTGACTCAGCTTTAGCTGCAAAACCGTGCAGCTCTTTTAAGAGGTTCGGCTAGGAAACACTTAAATGGCGTTGATAAAAGCTGACTGCATGCTTGTTTGTTTTTAGCCGTAGCAGGAAAAAAGTTGTGCTGTTTTAAAATGCTGGTGTTCTGGTCTGTACTGCCAGGACAAACTCTGACTCTTTCAAGCAGGCGGTCCTGACTATGGAGCTTTTGATTGTTGTTTGACACTGTTGCAGCTTGCTTGCTGGCAGGGACCTTGAACGGCCACAGAATTGTGGTGATAAACACGGCTACAACCCATACCTCAGCCACAAGGCTGGAATCATAGAAAGCTAAGGAATGGACTGGATCTAGCTGTCAAAGCCACAGCTTTAATCCTGCTTATATTGCTTGGTAAATTAAAGACTAGTGTGGTCAGAAAAAGAGAAATATACAGTAAAGAAAGATTCAAAGACAAAGAAAACCTCTAAATGGTTTACAGTGTGTTAAAATTATATGCAGGCTAAAGGTTAAAGTTCTTAAAAACAAACAAAGAAAAAAGAAAGAAGTTTGTTGTGGTGGTACACACCTTTAATCCCAACACTTGGGAGGCAGAGGTAGATTGACCTCTGTGACTTCAAGGTGTGGCAGAAGACACCTTTAATCCCAATGCCTGGGAGGCAGAGACAGACAGATCTCTGTGAGTTCAAGGTGTGGTAGCATACACCTTTAATCCCAGCACTGGGGAGGCAGAAGCAGAAGGATCTCAGAGTTCAAGGACAGCCTAGTCTACAGAGTTATTCCAGGACAAAGATATACAGAGAACCTGTCTCAAAAAGTAAAAGTAAAAATAAACGAAATAGAGGTTAAAGTAAAGCCACATAAAGATGGAAAATACACAGAGAATCTTGATACTGTATACTATTATGCTCTCTTTGAATTGTTTGAATGCTGAGGAAGAAGCAACAGCTGCTAAAAGATATTTGTTTATAAATGCTGCTGAACTAATCCAAGATAGACATTTTAAAAATACCTTGACTTCAGAATTTGGATCTAAGGATATGATACTTTGGAAAAGAGTTTCTTCTTTTATTTTTACAGAAAATGAGACCATGTGGATTGCTTCTATCCCAATATGGTATGATAGACCACGACCTCCTGAAAGGTTGCCGTGAACACTTTCAGAAAATTACTTCACCCAACTGATGACCAAGATGAACCTGGAACACAGGTTACACCATGAAAGATCTGATTAACAGCGTCCCCATTCAGCAGGAAGCAGTTTGGAGAGAGATAACTGCGCCCATATTCCCAAATATTGTTTATAAATGTTCTTTTACATTTAAAGGGGGATATGATATGGAGATGAATAATTTGCATTGATATGGATTTTGCTTTAGTGATTTAAATTTAAGGTAAATTTTGTTATATGTATGTGTATTTCTGATACTGATTAATGTATTGTGATTGTGTAGTTCATTTAAAAATGTAATGTATATAGGTTGTTAATGGATAGTTATCAATAATAGTAAAACTTGTAGTTATGTTAGTTAGATTTTCTAACTATATAGAGATATATTTAAGTTACATAGGCATTCTTCATATCTTTCAAAGACTACAGAATATCGCATTTTAGATGTTTTAAAACTTAAGGCTTTTCATGACAATGAGACACGTCAGCTCCTGGCAGCACCAATCTACTTCAAGAGGAAGATGGGCATCGAAAAGGATCCTTATGGAGTTTAATAGCCACTTGGGCAAGAAACTGCTCTTGCCTGGACTGTTGGCATAAACTGGACACGAAGAACCCACAGAGAGAGGACTAAATGTGAGATGATCTTTTGGGGTTCCTGATTCAAGAAAGAGTCTGCGAGACATTCTGAAGGACACAGCAGATAGTGACTGAACTGCCTTCGAAATTTCCTGCTGCATAGAAATGTCTGCTGGATATTTATGGGCCTGTAGGCCGAAGATGGATGCCCCGACAGTACAAAAGAACTTTAGGTGACTGTCCAGGTAGCACAATGTCTCTGTGATTTCTAGAGTTTGGAAATTGCATATTTCTTATTTACTTAGGTAATAAATATTGTGTCCTTCTGGAGTCTTTGATGGAGCTGAAGAAGAATAGATAGATAGTTATAGTTGTTTTCCTTTGTTATGATAAAAGATAAAGTAGATATAAATATTGTAACTGTAATTCTTACTTGATAACTGTTTTGTTATATGTAATTTTACTATGTTAAAGTTAAAGCCTTTCTTTTTTGTTTAAACAGAAAAAGGGGAAATGATGTGGGAGAGTCTTCTGTTTGAGTTGATTTCATTGGCTAATAAAGAAACTGCCTGGCCCATTTGATAGACCGCCCCTTAGGTGGGTGGAGTAGACAGAACAGGAAGAGGAAGTGAGGTAGAAGGATCAGTAAGATGCCATACCTCTCCTAAGTGAGACAGACTGCCATGCCTCTCCTCAGACAGAGAAGCCAGATGCGATGAAGCTCCAGCCCAAGATGGATGTATGCTAGAAACTAATTGGTAAGGCACCACTTCGTGGTGCTACACAGACTATTAGATATGGGTTAATCAAGATGTGAGTAAGAGGCTGAAAATAATGGGCCAGGCAGTATTTAAAAGAATACAATTTGTGTGTTGTTATTTCGGGTGTAAAGCTAACCTTGTGGGAGCCGGGTGGGACGAAAAGCAGGTCTGCCCGCAGCTCCCAATCACTACATTGTTATCTATGTGCCTGTGTGTCTATCAATCTATCTATCTATTACTATCATCATCATTTATTTATTTGTGGCACTGGAAGCTCATGCATGCAGGATAAGAACATTCTGTATATAAAGCCCTTTCCTTTTAATTTTTATTTTGAGACAAAGTCTCACTGAATTTGTTCAGGCTGTCCTTGAACTTGTAACTCTATTGCTTCACCCTTACAAGTTTCTGGGAAACAGAAGTAATCCCCATTGACTTTGGTGACTAGATAATTTAAGATGGCCACTGAGCCTTCCTCACTCTAGTACACATATGAGTAATCAACCTTTTGCATGGGCACAAGACAGCTGTGACTAAAGGTGGACCCCCCTATGACTGTTACACTATTCACCTTTAATGTACCCAAAAAGATGACATCATGGTGAGCTTGCCTTGTAACCTGTTCCTTAAAGAGAGTGAAGCCAACTGTTGGCTTCCATATCTTGAGATAAGGGGCCTTTGCGTCAAGGAGTAGAGGGTAGAAGCTAATAGCTAGAAGTAGTCCTTTGCTGATGGCAAGAAATGTGAGAACTCAAGCATACACT
This sequence comes from Arvicola amphibius, assembly GCF_903992535.2. NCBI lineage: Eukaryota > Metazoa > Chordata > Mammalia > Rodentia > Cricetidae > Arvicola > Arvicola amphibius. The sequence continues at coordinate 47,291 of NW_024582325.1, forward strand.
TAAAAGAGAATTTACCTAGCAACCCATGAACTTGAACAGCTCAGCTTGATGCTTAGCTTCCCACCTGAAGAGGATCTCAGTAGGAGTTTTAGTTGACTGGACTCTTGACTGTTGGGAACCACAGGTATGTTAGCTTTAGTTATTTAAACCTTATACCACCTTATACCTCCTGGGAGAGGGAAAATCAATTTCCTCCAACAGAGTGACACTGGGTATATCAATCTCCGCAGGGCATGCATTAGATACAGGAGTAGTTGGCCAATATACAGTTTGAACTTACAGTTTTGTGTGTGTTTGTGTGTGTGTGTGTGTGTGTGTGTGTGTCTGTGTACACATGCTCACTTTAATTGATTAAACTTTGGTTTTTGTTTTGCCTTGCTTTTTTGGATGTGATTAAATTTCCTTTTTTCTTGTTTTGGGGGCTGTATTGTATGATTTTTTTTCTTTTTTGAGAACTAATTTATTTTATGAATGCATTATTACTTTGTCAATAACGAATGCTTTATCAGTAAACGTTTAAAGTAATGAAATAAGGTGCCTTTAATGAAATTACATTTTAATAATTTTTGCTAATAAATTTAAATTTTATAACTTCTCCATGATCTAAAAAGGAATACCGAGTCTAAGAAGATGAGTCATTAAACAGAGAAAAGCATGCTAGTTTTATACTCATGTTGTGCCACCTGAATTAATTATGCTAAAATTCTTCTGTTCATTGTGTGGTCTTCATGTCTCAAGTCTTTAAAACAGAATAAGTATGATATTGATGAAGAAAACAGCTAACAATATGTCAAACTTTACAAATAAGAGTTTAAGACATCATATTTAATTTGTTTCATTTGATTTTTGTTTGTTAAAAGACTGACAAAATGAGGGGAGGGAGTGGGAACTGAGATTGCTATGTAAAATTTCAATTAAATAATAATAGAAAAAGAAACCAGCCTTCATCTGAGACAAATAATGTTTATGTGATTCTCATTCTTTAAAAAAAAGTGACTGCAATCAGAAGGCACGCATACGCAGATCATGGCCTTGAGGATGAACAAACCATTTCCAAGGAGATGTGAAAGGTTGAATACTTGGGCTGAAGCTTACATTGCATTTGCGTTTGGCCTTTGTCCTTAGACCTACAGAGATAAACTGTGCATTAACTAAGCAGGTCTTGATTAGGAATACATGCATTTTCTTAAAAGAAAGAGATGTGGAAATGTTGAATAGTTTTAGCTACTATTGGTTCAACCAGTGAAGTTTTCTTTCATTAAAAAAAAAAGACTGTCAAAATGAGGATCGTGTCACATAACAATGTCATTAATTATAACTACAAAGTGATATACAATTGTTTCGAATGCTTGAGATTTCAATTAGGGTATGCTTGTATGAAATAAAAGTAAGGTTAATTTACAGTTCAGACAACTACATTATATCAAGAACTTAACCATAAATAATCATCAAATACATCAAAGTATTCACTTTCACATAGAATACTATAGATCATAAGGATGGAATATTATAGAAAAATCCAGACATATCTTCAACCAGTTAAACTATTAATTTAAATGAGAAAACTAATCATACTTCTTATAATAATAATAATAAATATTTGTTTCAACAAAATTTGCAGTAGGAAGTGAACCTTAAATTGGTAAGTACACACATGTATAATACATGTCTATAATTTTAAATTTACATTTTCATGAACATTGAAAAAGTAAGAATTTTTTTGTCACTGAAAAAATACTGTAAATATATCAGGTATTTTATGTTGACTCATAATTGGGGGTTATAATGACTTTTTTTCCTAAGAGAATATGTTTTTCATTGTGTAAGCATACAGTAATATGTTTCCTTTTCTCACCTTTATTCTTCTATGAAATATTTCTTTGAAATTATTATAGAATAAGAAAGTGCTTACACGTATTTAAATGTCATTTCTTCTATCACTAGTAAATGATAAAACAGTGATTATTCCATGCATAAGCATGCCCACATAATGGTAAATAACTCATTACACAGGTAACTTACTGTGCAGCAGCTAGATACTGCATGTTCCTTCCGCATCTCATGCCTTCAGAACCTTTTTCATATTTTACTATCATCAAAACTCACTTTTGATTAGCCCCGTTGAAATGCCTTCTACTTCACACAAACTTACTGCATATCAGAAAGCATATTAAAGAAGTGAACGGTCAAGTTCAAGTTGCTTGTATAATGACTTACCAGCTGCAAACCCTGCAAACTTTCCAAGTCCATATTTTGCTGCCTTGATGTTAACTCTACCCAAACCAGTATCACTATGCCATTTAGAAGAAAACACTGCATTCTGTGTCAACAAGAGTTTACCACTTTGTGACTGGATGGTCTGCATTCATTTTTGATACAGTATCTGTTTCATAGCCTCTTCTAATCTAAACAGTTGCCTGTAGTATAAGAATGTTTAGCTGGGGCCCAGCAATGGTGGCACAGTACTTTGGAGGCAGAGGCAGGGGGAAATCTCTGTTAGTTTGAGGCCAGCCTGGTCTACAACAGCTAGTACCAGGACAGCTAGGGCTGTTACACAGAGAAACCTTGTCTTGAAAGAAATAAAAACAAAACAAGAATGTTTAGCTGGACTTGACAGCTCATGTCTGCAGTCCTGCACTCAGAAGACAGAGGTGCAAAGATTGCAGGAAGCCTGAGCTAACTCCACCTACACTGTGAGATGCTATCTCAAAAACAATCGAACAAACAAATGAAAGAAACGAGTCATGTGTTGGGGGGTATATGCCTTTAATCCCAGCACTAGGGAGAGAAAGGCTGGCAGATCTGTATTAGTTCACGGCCAGCTGATGCATAGAGTTCCAGGACACCAAGGGTTCCCAGAGTTCCCTTTGAATAATCTTACTTATCATTTATTTGCCTAAAATACAGTAGTAAAGGGCCTGTGCCAGTAAGAAAACTTACCATCTCCTGAAAATTCCAAGAAATAGCAAATCCCAAATGACGGGCAAGGGGAAGGTGTAGGGTTTATGTTAAGAACATACTTGTTTGAATGCAGTTAGAATTAATTATCCAAACCTTTACATTTTTTTTCCTTCTAGCAATCCAGCTCAGTGCCTTCCCCTTACTTCCATTCTCAAGCCTCCTCAACTCTCCACATCACATGAGTGGTTCTCAACCTTCTTGAAGCTGGGACCCATGAACACAGCTCCTCAAACTGAGCTGATCCCCAACCGTAATATTAGTTTGTTCCTACTTCAAAACTGTAACCTCGCTGCTGTTATGAATAGTAATGTAACCATCTGACATAGGACCCCCAAGGGGCTCATGCCCTGAATGTTGAGAACCACTGGACTACACTGATAACTCAGCCTAACTATCTTCTCAGCAAATGTTTCTTTTACCCCGGTCACCTCCCACTTCCTCTTAGGCTAAAACTCATTCAGCAATTACAAGTGTGAGATATATTGCTATCTCCCTTATTTTAAAAACAGTGTTTGCGTTTTTAGAAATAATCTTTCCCAAGTCACTAATTAATGGCAGTCTGAGGATTGGGAGACATATTTTGAGTATAAGACCCAAGATCTTTTTTTCCCTTATACTGGGTGCTGTATCACTTATGGAATTAATTTTGAAATTTTTGTTGTTACTGCTGTTAACTCGGTACCCCCTCTCCTTAATTCTTGATTAAATAATTTTTTATTGAGTGTATATTTTTCTTTCTCTTTTTTATTATGGTCACTTTTTAATAACTTCTGTATACTGTCATAAAACACTACCTCAAGAACCAATTCATACCTGTGAGTTCTGTTTTTAAGTTATCTGGAAAATGAACATTTTTTTTAACTGATAAGCTTTGGATTTTCAATATGCAAATATAAGATTAATAATAATATCTGTGGAGTTATTTAATAAAATAGACATTTCAGTATGCAAAGCTCTAGATTCTAAGTGACCACAAACATAACCACTGAAGCTGAAACTGTACAACTTTTGAACAACAAATAGAAAGATTTGGGATCCTATTCAGTGGTATTTCAATAATGTGGGCCAAAACATTAAAATAAAATTCTTATTTTTGGTGTTAGAAGCATGACTGAATGGGGGAAAATAAGCAAAATTGGTATTTTAGTTCAGTGGAATCTTAAACATTAGGAGATGGGTCTTGCCTAACGCATCCAGGATAACTGACTTTGCTTCCTTCTCACGTATGGATGACATTACAGCGCAAGCATCTTTCCTTGGCCAAGCATCATACTTTTTAATGTTGATTGCTTATTATAGTACTAGTCTCTTAGTGTGTTACTTAAGACAGCCATCACTTCTGATCTGACAGTTCCCTGTTTAGATGACTGACTGGGTCAAGTCACCCAATTATTACACATACTTTGAAGCCGGCAGATTTTGATACTTCAATTAATTTGTAAGTTCCTTCACAACAGTATTTAGACTCATGTTGGGCTTGAAGAACAAGGGCTCAGGCATACTATGCTTACCATTTAACTTTTTATGCTTTGTGTAAACAACATCTCAAAATAACTATGATGCATCTTAAACATGAAGCTGACTGGCAGCTCTACTTTCCTCTGACACTTTATTTTTTTGTTGCTGTTGTTAAAACAAATTTTCTTATCTATTTGGATCATTTCTCTTTGACTGAGTTCCTTTGACTACTTACCCATGGTCTCTGGAGTGTGAGCCATGCTACCATACCCATGGTCAGCATCCTCTGATCAAATGCATTTCTACTTCCATTGTTAGTTTTTCCTCCCTCCCTCCCTCCCTCCCTCTCTCCCTCCCTCCCTCCCTCCCTCCCTCCCTCCCTCCCTCCCTCCCCCTCCCTTCTTCCCTCCTTCTACCTATTCAGTCCTCTTTCTTTTCTGTTTCTCCTCTTGCTTTTCTTGCTCTTCCTTTCTTTCTTTTATTCCCTCCTCCACTCTCTCCCCTACCTCAGTTTGATCTAACTACAGCCTGTAGGCTTACCCCTTGGAGGCAAGTCAGTAAAACAATTACTGTATTGTGTCAGCCACTTCCCTTGAATCCTTGTCTTCTGTTACCAGTGTTATCCCCACCATTCATTATTTATTTATATTTTTTCATGGTCACTATTGCTTTTGTATTCAATATTACGTCTGTATTCTCTTTTCATTTTTTATTCTTTTAGCTTTGTGTGTATGCATTGTGTGCAGTATATGTACCTGTTAGTATGGGGATGTGTCATGTGCAAGCTGCTACATGCTAGGTAGGGGATAATGTTGGGTGTCTTGATTGTTCTACATTCTGTTTGTGGAGGTTACAGGGGTATGTGATCACACCTAGCTCTTTTCATGGGTACTTAAGATCAGAGGTTGGGTACACATGCTTGCTAGAAAAAATGTTTAGCAGCTGACTTCTCTCCCTAGTCTTTCTTTTTAGGTTAAAATTCAGCTACTAATTTAAGGTTTCAGTTATAGCAATCAAATTCTGTACCCAATAACAGTCATAAGAAAGGGGTCTAAAGTCGGTGTTAGGAGAAACAATGAACTATAGAAACAAAATTCCCTAAGTAAATGATTAGATATGAGGGCTACAGACGAACTTCCTAATGAAATATATATTTGTTATTCATTCATATTTTGTGAAAGCTAAGGGACAAAGAGCCAGTCATGAGTTGCAAAGTACAATACAACTTTCAACGCACACATAACATTCAATAGAAGAGAAGGGAACTGAAAGCAACTATGGGGATGTTGGTACATATCATTTATTCACCTTTGGCTGCCATGCTCTCTTGCTTTCCCATCCATTCTCTCTGAAGACAGGAAGGCTCACATCTACTTATTTAACTCATGTTATTATGCCTGCCCATCCTTTCATTATGGACGGAGGTTATTCAACAAGTTTGTATGTATGATTTTAAGTTGTGAAGGACAAGGCCTATCCCCCCATTTTCATAATGGGGTCTGCATTTTTCACAGTGCTTTTTCTTGCTTGCTTCCCTGTTTACACTTGTATCTCGGACTTTGTGTGTATTGCAACTAGAGTGGGATCAGGGGGCTTGTTTTGTGGGGACGACAGTAAAACTTTGCTCACTTGCTGGGGTTTAAATTTGTTCCACTTGACTGTCAGAATTGTCTTATTTAGTGAGCTCGCTAAGTAATAGGTTTCCTTACAAAGTTTGTATAAATAATCCATGTTTTCTGAACCCTTACTTTCACCCCTCTATTCCTTTCTCCCTCTTCTTTTTAAGTTCTGTTCTCAGCATTTTGCCTTCAACTTTAGAACACATAAGGACTATTTGCTCCCTAGCCTGCTTCTGCTAAAACTTTTATCTCATCAATGAGACACTTTCTAAGGTACCTCATTTAGTGTTTTAGTCTCATACATTTCTGTGCCGATTTCATATTTAAATTTTCTCAGTAAATTGAAATTTTGTAACATATACATTTATCTTAATAAGTAAGTTCAATAAATCCAATTCCATATCTTATGTTCATTCTCCATTTATCTGTTGGTGGACATCTAGTACGATTTCATTTCATTGCCATAATGAAAGAGTAGCCATACAAACTGTGTGTGTCTGGAGTAGGACATGGTATACGTCGGAATGTGCTCAAGCACGGCCATCACTATTCCAGTCGAATCACAAGGAGTAGGATAAACTGCTGTGCCATCTGATGTTAGCTTACTTTTCTCTGAACTCAACAGGAACTTCTCATCATTTTGGCCATTGCATTTTTTTTAAGTGAGTTATTTTACTCTCAACATTTGTCAGTTTTACAATTACTTTTCTACATAATAGCTATATCCTAAAGGACAGCAAAGGTATGACATCAAGTTATTGTGCATTACTATTTCCTGAACAGGTGTTGATTTTATCAGCACTAATGTTTATTTTCATTTGCTCCATTTAAAATTTTTTACCTACACACATTCAAACATCCTCTTATATTTAAAAAAATGTTATCTTTCTACACTAAGTTGTTAATCTGCAAAGGAAACTTTATAGAGAGATTTTATTATTCACCTATAATATATAAGAAAACACATACTGCCTTAGTAGTCACTAATATCATCAGCTTATCTTGCCATCAGTGTGTAATTCTGAAAGTCTTATGTGGAATAGCCACATTCGTTAAATGCTTCTCTATTTTTACATTTCACTTTTAACAGAAAACTTAGTTTAGTAAACTTGCAACAGTATCTATTTTATTTTAATCAGTATCATTTTTAACTCATGTATTTGGTGCAAGGATATATTTTCTACCCGTGGGCATCCATCCTCTCTCTCTCAATTTGGGACATTTTCAATACACTAGAAAATTTCTCTTTTTTTGCCTAAGATCTTAAACCTTTGTTGGTATATTATTTCACAGAACAATCATTTGTTATATTCCATTACACTTGTAAAATGTGATACGCACACATTTCAGAGAGTGGTAGTTGGTCTTATAATCAGCAACACTAGTGCAGTCTCTCGATACAGTATTATTTCTATGCAGTCTATTAAAGTTTCCATATAAAATTCCCCTGAAAACAGTGTAAATTTAATTCCCATTCATTTATTCTGGGTTGTGTGTGTGTGTGTGTGTGTGTGTGTGTGTGTGTGTGTGATGAGATGAGATTTCTCTCTGTAGTTCAGGTAGGCCTTGAACTCAATATGTAGCTCAGGGTGGATCATATGTCAAGGCAATCTTCCTTCTTCAGTTTCCCTAGATACTAAGTTGTAAATCAGTGTGCTGAAGTGTCACTTCTGTGTTTGGAAGGCATCCATTCACTCCCAGGATCAGCATGACGCATGGTAACTGTTGCAGACTGCCTCCCCAACCTCATCAATGTAAAAAAGGCCTTCAGTCCGTTTCTCAACATTTCAAAAATCATTATTTTTCAGAAAACTATCTGTTGCAATATCTATGATTTTTTTCTCTAATACTCCTTGTGTGTTGGCATGTGATTATCTTGATCATACTGATTTTTGGTATTTTTGAGAGGTGGCTTGCTACCATTTCAAGTCTATCAAAATATATTTGGGATCAATGGTTGTATGATAGTTTGCTCTATCTATAAAATTCTGTTGTGTAGATTTTATTAGGGTAAAAATAGGATGGAAAATGTTATAGATGTATTCATTAATCCTGAAATTCTTGAAGTGCTGCCTCCATTTTATTTTGCGACAGTATCTCAGACAACGGAGAATGACTGGGTCACTGCTGGCTATGCACTCCTGATAGTCCGGATTCTAGTTTAGGAGCTGGGGTACAAACACCACCAGGCCTGGCCTTTGACTAGTTTCATTTTAAAGATTTATTCTTCACTCTGAGATTGGCTACTATAACGTTACTAAGAATCATGCCTTTTTTCTTTTTTCATCTTAACTGCAGGAATTTAGAAACTTAATACTATTATCATTAAACTATTTCCAAAAATGAATCCAAGTACCTGCACTTTGCCTCCATCATTTCTAATGTCTGCAGGGTTCCAAAGTGTTAGCAAGACACATGCCATTTTCATTTCTAAAATCAATTTAATAATCACTATTTTAGTATTAATATTTCCAAAGAGGCCCAAGCAGAGCTAGAAATGTTTTTAAGATTAGGAAGACAAACTAAACTCCAAAACCTTTCAGTTTTATGTGGAATCTTTTTGAATTAAGCACATCCCGTTAATTTTCGTATCAAAATCAAGGTGAATCGTGAACGACATACCTTGCCTAGCACAGTAATTTCTGACGAAGTATTATTTGAAGATAACCTGAGATCTGACACTGTCAATGTAGCCTTTTCCAGCATTAATGTGAATATTTTCACCTTGTGTTTATGCACACAGAACCATGCTTGTCATTTAAGACACCTTTAAAGGAAATCAGAGATGACAGCAGGTCCAAGAGGAAGACTGCCTGCAGAACATGTCTGCCTGAATCCTTACTTCAGCATTCTTTCTGCTTTTCTATCTACTAACTTCTAGTACAACGAAATCTAGCATATAGTTATGAAATACTTGATGTCTTTTCTACCTGAAAAGATATTAACTATAGAACACACTTAGGGTCTTCATCTCATTCTAGTCTTAGGCCTAAATAGAGTAAATCTAAGTCTACAAAATAGGATTATTTTTTCATCAGTGAATTTAAATGTTCATTTATAGTAGATTCCTATATAGATTTAAGTAATGGGAATTTAAGTAAAAAATTGTGAGAATTTTCAGGATTTCTCTTAGTAAATTTGTCACATACTTTAATAGAGGTCCTTTTTTTCTTTTTAAACATTTTCTCAACAAACAGGGCTGTTTATCTTCAGAGTACAATGATATTTAATTAAAATTAACATATATTATACACTTGAAGACCGTCTGAAGTGCACCAAACAGAGTTTACTACTCTGGTTCCATTCCCATGGTTTCTTTTTATTCATCTATTTCCAACTTGGAACTACTAAATGAATGAAAGCTGGGTCAAATGGTGACTGTGTCAAAATTTAGCAGTTTTATGTACACTTTCTAGAAAGTGTTCCAACTCTATAGATTAAAACAAATGAAAACCCTAGAGGAGTGGGGCAACACAGGACACTGCCACTGTAGGAAGGCAGAGCATTTTCTGCTGTGTATCATTTACTTGTCATAATAGCTTGATGATGGTACATACATTGACAACAATAAGCTCTATTCAAGTTAATTTATCACAGTGTACTTTTAATAGGTCTGGACTGTATTTGATTCCCTTCTTACCTCATATGGAAAAGAGAAGATTATGCTTTTTTTTTCCCTCACTGGATAGTGTAGACAGCTAAATATCAAGGACTAGATTGAGAAACAAAAGCTAGAAAGAACTCCTTCATGGATTCTAATTTGCCTCCCATTCGAGTACCAAGATTTAAGAGTGCTTAAACATTTATTTTGCTATGTCAATGTCTGGGAAATTTGCCATTAAAAAATGAGTCAAGATATATACTTTTTAAATTTTATTATTACTGTTTAGCAATGGGAAAATGCAATTTATTTACACCAGCAGCCATATGGGCAGGGGAACACACAGAGTTAATTAGCTATTTGTATAAGATGAAATTACTTAGTAAAAAATAATCTCCAAAACAAAGGACAGTGGTAAATTTCACACAACCCTCCCCCAATGATCCCAGCATGCGGTAATGCCAGGCAGTGGCCCCTGGGCATGCGATGGTGAGAACTAATTATGGAAGAAACAAACACAAACCACAGAAATTCAAAGAACCCCTTTCCCCCATACACACACACTCAGATACATAATAGGATTACAGAGTGGTCAATACAATTAGTTGAAGAGGAAGGATAGAATGCTGTTACAGAAGCAGGGAAGGGAGTGTTCCTAACCACTGTCAACAATATGGCAGAGAACATTAGCTCCCAAACAAGTAGTTCTTCCCTCAGGGCAGTAATAGCTGAACTGAGCCCACCTTCTATCTACACAGTGTGGGGAGTTATGGCCCTAATGGAAATGAAGGAGACAGAAAACAAAAACGGGAATATGAGCAAACCAGTACGCCAAATTACCACCCACTTCTTATGTTCTACCCAGAAAAGACCAGAGAGAAAATATTAAAGTCACATTTGAGCTCCCTATCTGAAGGCAAGAGTGAGCGGGCCATGGCCTTCCTCCCTTTCAGGTTTCCCAAGCACTTTAAGTAGACAGGAGTCTTAAGACTGCTTTCTTTTGAATTCACTGAAGGTGCGTGCAGAACTCATGTAGGAAGGTATCTTTTAAAAGTATTTTTAGTTCCTGGCCAAGGTTTCATTTTTTTTTCTAGGCTCTCATAATTCTTGGGACTGAGGATCCAAACTGTAACTAGGCCCCAACCCTGAGCTGGAAAACTCCGAGAAGGCAATTGATAGTCTCAAGGCCAAATCACTACGGTTTCCTTAACTCTTGAGTACAGTAACCCAAATCAGTCCATAGAGTTCAAATAGAACCTGGGAAAAGGAAGATCCTTACACAATAGGGTTAGAAACATGGAGCAGCACTAACTCCATCTTGTGTATACCAGCATTCACGGTTCTGCTGTAAGTCCCAAGAGGCAAATATCCAAGTAGCAATGGGAAGGAAGAACTCAAGACAAAGCATGGGAGAGACTAGCAAGGCAGTCCTATATAAGAGAAATACAGACATGAAGCCACCTTGGAAATACAAAAAAAAAAAAGCTACTTTCCCATCCCGATCCAGAAGGAGCCATGTGAATACCCTCCTACTAGTCCTCCATAAAAACAGGTAAAACAAAACCAACAACATAAAAACTTAAAAGAACAACAACAAAAATGAAAATAAACAAACAAATCAAAAAAGGAGAAAAGAAACTTGTGTAGGCTTCAGAGGCAGGGCACTGGAAGGTGAACTGAAACCGGTCAGGAGAAAAGCTAGCGTGGCAAGCAGCACCCGGAATCATGAGCTGCACCAGATAGGCAGTGAAGCAGTGACAGGAACATGGCCAAGCCAGACGGATGAGGCTGGACCCATACTGGGGTACAGAATGAGCTAAGAAAACATTTCTAATAAAGCAGCATCGTCTGTTCTGCTCACCTCAGGACTCCCACCCTCCTACCCTCCATCAGCCCTCACTCTGGGACTACAGAGGACAGGTCTAAACAGCCACTCACTTCCCCTCCACTTCTACGCCAGCCTCCAAAGTCAGGGAATTTTGGAGGTCTTTTCCTAACTTCCAACAACAAAAAGCCAGCCCCTGCTGCCAGGAAGGTCCAGCGGACCGAGTGAAACACTGTCATTTGTGGGGGCCAAGAAGGTGGTGGCAGTCTTCATTCACCACAGCAGAGGTCTGACTGCCCCATGTACGGGAGAAGAGATTCTACAACCATACCAGGTAAGCAAGGCCTCTTTCAGGGCCCTTAGCACTGAACTCATTCACATTACTGAGGGCAGATGGAAAACCTTCCCTCCTGGCTCAGTTTTCAAACAGCCTTCTGCTTGGCCACTGGGCCCTTCTGAAGTTCGGTGGTGTCCCTGACAGGACAGTGACCTGTCATAGTGATGGAGTCAGGCCCACAGGCTGGTTACATCACCAGTAACTCAAAAGCAGGAACAGACTGTCCCACCAAACATGTCCACGGTGATTCACGGTATGCATCTTCCAGGTGGAGGTGGCATGCGGTTGCAGATGTCTACTTTCTCCTCACAGCATCAGAACAAAGTCTTCAACTGTTTGTATACCACCGTGTCCTTTGCCAAACCTCCGCCTCTGAATGAGATGGAAAGACAGAGCTTCGGGCGAGTCAAAGGCGAGGCCTTGTCCCCACATCAGTGGAAATCACTGAAAACGCTGGACCTCTGGGAAACAGGTGGTTCTCAACTTCTTGTGGACAAGGTCCAGGGCTTCCTACCAAATTCAAATGGGAATTGATATTTTTCTAGTATCTGAGTCTGGAGTCTCGTACCCGACTTTCACTTGTATCAAAGAGGCCCAATTTAGTTGGGGCTTAGGAATGGGAGGAGCAGTCCACTGAAGCTGACTGATCATGGCCTGACCATCGACAGTATCCAAACTCTGCAGGAAGCCCTTGACATCAAGCAGATCCAAATCTGAGAAACAAAAGAATTGTAGTTGCTGGGCACACAGCTGCTCACCTGTGTACTGACGGCAGCACGGGGATCTTGTACATCCAGGTGTATTGACAGAGCTAAGAATGCAGCACGAGGCCTTGTGGACACTGTCCTGCCCAGGATTTCAGAGCTGGCACTGGGTACCCTTTCGAATGGATCCAAATTCCGAAATTCTCTTCTTTGGGCTTTTTTTGTTTGTTTGTTTTATTTTGTTTTGTTTTGTTTTGTTTTTCAAATGCTAAGATCTTTAAAGGTAACTGGGGCTTTTATCTTTTTTTTTTCTTTTTCTTTTTTTTTTGTTCCCCTCCCCCTCCAATTTAGCTTACTCCTCCAAGCCACGGGACCAGTTCTCCATTATTGTCCTGGTCACTGTCGCCCCTCTCTCACTTGTTTGGGGGGGACTACTGGAATTCGGGAGGGGAACGCTGCAGCTCCGGCTGGGGCCCATTCCCAGGATCCCCGGGCAGGGAGCAGAGTGGGTGGCGGCGTGCTCCTTTGTCTTCCACTGGCTGGATGGCAAAATCCTTCATGCTGCCAGTGTCTGCGAACTCCAGGTAAAAGTAGCCACACTTGACAGCCCGGTGCACCTCAAAGCAGAATCCCAGGCAGGAATCCTCTATCAGGTCTACATAGATCTCCTGCGCGATGGCCTCCAGCTTGTTAGTATCCAGGTTGGCCAACGAAATCTCCTCCATCTTAATCGGGGAAGCGGCTGTGCAGAGGGTGCTGCTTTTTTTCTTTCTTTCTTTTTTTTTTTACTCACGGCAGAGCCTCGGGCTCCGCGGGCCGGGCTAGGCCTTGCAGGCCTCTCCGGGGCCGCGTCCTCCGGGTGGGCGACAGAGGCGTCCGCGGTGACAGCAAAAGCGGCTCCGGAGCCCCAATGCTAGCTCGGCTCCGGTGACAACCACGTCTGCGATTTGGAGCAGCAGCCCGGCCCCGGCTCAGCGCTCAACCATCTCAGCAACGCCTCACCCAGCCGTTCTGGCCTCTTCCGGTCGCCTCAATCACGTTTTAAATAAACGCTGATTGGCCAGGCAGGAGGTAAAGGTGGGAAAACCAGACAGGAAGTAGAAATTATGTATTGAGAATAGGAGATTTCTGGGAAGGAGGAAGTTGATGCACTCCACTCCTGCCCAGATCACTGAAGCAGCAGGATGTGATCTGCCCCACTGAAAAAAGGTACTGAGCCACATGGCTAACATAGATCAGAAAAATAGGTTAATTAAGATGTAAAAGTTGCCAGTGAGAGGCTAGAGCTGATGGGCCAATCAGCTTTATAACTTATAGAGATCTCTGTGTTATTTCTTTGGGGCTTGCCAGCTGTGGGGTACCGGGCTGGACAGAAACCCCAACAAACAAGCAGGCCTGGCCCCCTCATGTTACAGTCACAGCTTCAGGTTTTTGGACCAAATTGATGATCACAGTCTGTGATTTCACTGTTCTTTGTCACTCTAAGATTCTGACAATTTTGTTCTGATTTGTGTGTATGTGTGTCTGTGTCTATGTGCGTGCATCTCTGTGTTTTCACTTAGCTGTTTTTTTTTGTTTGTTTTGTTTTGTTTTTAACTGCGTGTTGTATCACTCTGCTTATGTGACTGCTTCGGGCTGCCTTGGGTTAACTCCTCCATCTTTTACATGTTCAAGTGCCTTGGCTGTTCATGACAAGTCTTTCACCTCTGCCCAGGGAAAGGGATGAGCCAGATGACCTACAAAGATCCTACTGTCATTCTGGGAAGGCAGTCCATAAGAAGTTTTCTGTTCTGTCCTCTTCTCTCCTAATGGTCTTGTGATTCTGATGAGTTTAGCAAGGGAAAGAGAGAAAATTATGGAATATAAAATATGACACATAGTCACTCTGGGGACTCCTCTGAGCAGTGCTTTATAACATGGAATATCAAGAGCAAGTATCCTGATATAAAAATTGCCACACCTTGATATATTTCCAGGTACAGAGTCTAGAGATTACATGGCACTCCAGAAATAGGATAAAAAAGTGAGAGAAGGGAGATAGAATGTTATGGAGTTATAGATTTCTCCTAGATCTATGAAGGGCACTTTGCTCAGAAGTAATAGCCACTAAGTTTAAGGAGAGGAGACACAATGCATTAAGGCCACTGAGATTGTTTATGAAAAGGATCCAAGCCCAGCTGTCCATCAAGAGAATGCAGGAGAATCAGACAGACTTATGAAGATCAAGGTCCTTGAATCTACCAAAGAACAGAAAGACTGGAGGAAACACTTCTCACTTATAAACTCATTTCCACCCAAAGACAAGCATGTCAGCTATTCCCAGGGGAAAGTTACAAATAAGCAAAAAGACAGAGGACAGACACAGCAGATGGCATGATTGGTACCAAGAGAGCTGATCCCCAATTGCCCATGTCCATTACCTCTTGGACATGGGTATTACTTTATGGGACCGCCCTAAGGCACCCTCTTCATCTTGGAGCCTGAATCAAGAATGCATGAAAAAAAGCCGAAGCAGGAGCCAGTGATCAGATCCCTCCTCACTCACAAGGTCAGAGGCAGTCATCCTGCATGGCAGCCCAGGATGAGGCACACAGGCTGGGAAGGACTGCACATTAACACTAGGCCCTTCCTTGCTAGCGCACTGCAGATGTGGGAGATCTCAGCCATCTAGTCACTCTACCCTGTTGGTGCCACATGAAGCAGGAGTTACCAATAGACAGAGGACTATGCATGGACTGCTACAAGTCCTGAAGATGAAAGGGAAGGGCTCAGTTCTTCCTGCATCATTGGGCCCACACTGCTAGACTATCACCTACAGGTTCCTGAGAGTACAGGAGAGAACACTGTCCCTCACCAGACATATTGGCTCTATCACAGGTTACTACACCAAGTGAACACAATACTTCATGGGCATTGTCACGGTTAATCTCAACTGTCAACTGGATGATACCCAATCCTGGGCATGCAAATGTAAGACTGTAGTGATTAGGTTAGCTGAGGTGGGAAGACTAATGAACTTTGCATGACATCATTGCTTAGGAAGGGATCATGGACTATATAAGAAGGTGAGCTGAACACAAATGTTAATTCTTATGGTTATTGACAGGTTGTAATGGGACTTTGCCACAAACTCCTGCTTGTATATGTAATTTCCCCATGTTTACAGCCTGTAAGCTTAAACTACAGTAAAAAAATAAACCATTCCCTTTTTAGGTTGTCTTCACAGTGTTTTATAACAACTGCAAAAATTATCCAGACAGGCACAATTAAAATGCAGAGGTAGTGACTGAATCCAAAACCCTTGGTTTGGTACTATTGCAGACTGCAAAGAGTGATTGTTCTGGGGGAAAATTATTACAAATGACAGGAGGATAAGCAAAGCACACTTCACACCAAGCACTACTTACCATTTTGATGCTGTAAGAGGAAAAACACAGAAACATCCCATTTTCCTTGTTCTTAATGACATCTTTCCCACATTCTTAACTCCAAGAACAGGGTATGACATAACAACTCCTGGGACCTCTGCTCATTGGATCAAACCAGGAATGCTGTTACCACATTTGAATTTTACCCCCAGTCATGAGATACTGGACATTTACCAGGTGTCTTGAGAAACATCAGATCTAATGTATCTGCAATACCCACATATGAGAGAAAGTATTAGAGAGGGTGGTTTGCCCACTGCTGTCTATACCAGGTAAAGCCACACTGATTCACACAGGATGAGCCTCAGCTTTCCTCTGGTCCATGCTATTGAATGAGAACCCAAGATGACATTAAATGTGTTTTTAAATTCTGTGGTTGTATTTACATAGAAGACTAAGATACATTTGTATTATCTACAAAGGAAAAAATAGTCTTAAGCTTCTCTAAAGATTTACATATGAAATAAAATAATTATCAACACTATACACAACTTGACAGAATTATAGAATTCCTACAATACCTTCTGTTTTCTTATCAGCTGTTTCTGCAGTAGTAACATTATATGCATTTGGCTCTGGCATTTCTTTAGAGGCCATCATAGAGTTCCAATGAACTCTCTTTAATAGAGTAGAAACTGGAAATGCAATCAAAACAAGGAGTCATGTCAGTCTCATGGCAGGAAAACAGAGGAAACTAACAATGGTGAGTGTTTGTACATTTGATAAGATTGGTTGTTTCCAGGGATAGTGAGACTGTGCTTCAGGAGGATCACTGAATGCAATGTACAACCAGTCAAGCATTGCATGGACATGGCAGGTAAAGGCTAAATTTATGTGACAATACAGAAGGAAGAGTCACATGACTGAACACATTGTGTTAGTGTGGTACCTTCTTAGAGCCACCTGGGCACAATGACACCCATGCAATGCCTCCATTCACCAGTTGCTTAGTAGGACACTAAGAATTTCTTAAGGACTACCCATGAGATTCACTAGGCTAAAACAGATCTTTGTAATGTATACTATAGGGAAGAGCACAGCTATTGCACAAGTGCCCTGTGATGTCTGTGAGATGCCAAGAGACCTCAGCTACACAGGAATAACTGAATTCAGAGCAAATGTTGCATTTACTCCAGAACACAAGGGAATGGCTGTGTACTCTTTATTCTTTGACTACCCTGTATATAATACATCTCAGGAACAATGTATGATATTGCCTAATGGGAGGTAGGACAGTAAGAAGCCATGAAAACTTGTGACTTTTCACACAAGGGAACAGTGACAGCTGCATTCCTGTGTCAGTGACCACCCACTGACACAAACAGCTGAAGGCAGCCATGCTCTACCCTGCCACCCCTACCTCAAAGTGGGAGTTTCCTCCAAAAGAAGCCGCAGCATTCCTGAATTAGTAAATATAGCCTCTACTGTCACCTTCAACCTGCCACCTGCCTCTCAGGGATTCAATCTGGAGATCAGGGAACAAAACTGGGAGGGTACCAATGCTTGCAGATGTCCCATGATGACTCAGACTCCAAGTCAATCTAAACCAAGTTGTGAGGTAAAGGTTGGGTGTGGCGTGGTGGCCCAGAAATATAAGCCTGTTCCACCTTGACTAAAGGTCACAGAGTTTGAGCTTATTTTTGCGCTTTCAAATTGTTGATATCAGGTGTGGCCACAAACAAGCGATCCTGACCTAGAGTGTGGTTAATTAGTATTTTGAGTATAGAAATGGATCCTCTCCACCTTGCTATTCCTGCTTCTTCAAAGGAGATTGGCATGAGGTTCCAGGTAGTAGCTGCCTGCAGGATACTTGGTCTATTCTTTATATCATGTTAATGAAATCTCTTGCCTTCCTCCTTCCCTTTTGACATGTGGAAAATAAATGCTGCACAGTTAAGTATTCACTGAATGTCCCTCCCAATGATGTTCTGTGTCTCTAGCCCACCGTAGTCTGAATGTAACTATGTAGAAATGGATGACTATGAACTTACAATTCTCCTGGCAGCACCTTTGAAGGAGGGTTATAGAGCTCTACAGCTACAGCACACATTTTGCATAATGGTGGCGCAAACCCAAGGCCTTAGGAACGGTAGCTATGTAATGAACCAGCGGAACCGCATGCTTTTATGTTGCTTTTTGGGGGAGGGGTTGTGTGTGTTTGTTGTGCCTTTTCACTGATTATATATTAACTTTCTTTTTAAATTTGCCTGTTTCTTTTCTAAAGAGGGAGCTAACGAAGGTGGATGGTTGGTGAGGTGGGGAGAATCTTGGAGGAAGTGCAGCAAGGGAAACCAAGAACAGAATATATTGTAAAAGTTTTCAAGAAAAAAAGAAAATATTCAAAAGCAAGCCTTAAAGAAAGAGTAATATCCCGGGAAATACTGTCTTCAAATGACAAAGTACACTTCCACCAGACATTGCTTACCACTGTGCCACTGAAAGAGGAAACTCACACATCCTTCCCATTTTCCTTGTTCTTACTGATATCTTTTCCTTCCCCTTCCCCTCCAAACACAGTGTGTAACATGGAAACTTCTGGGACCCTTGCTCATTGGATCAAACCAGGATAGCTGTCATCTAATTTGAACTTCACCCTCAGTCATGAAAGACTGGACATTTATCAAGTCTGTGAGAAACATCAGATCTAATCCACCTGCATCACCCATATGTGAGAGAAAGTATTAGAGAGTATGGTTTGCCCATTCCTGTCTGTACCAGGTGAAACCATATGGATTTATATGATGAGTCTCAGATTTCCACTGGTTCATGCTATTGAAAGAGAACCCAAGGTGATATTAAATGTTTTTTTTTTAAATTCTGTGGTTGAATTTACATTGAAGACTTCAACAAATTAGTATTATCCTACATAGGAGAAATGGTCTAAGCTTCTCACAACCACTATAAAGAATTGGACAGAGGTATGGAATTTGCACAGTACCTTCCATTTTCATTTGTCCTGTTTCTGCATCCTGATTAGCACAAGCTTGTTTTTCACAAAATTTCCTTAAGATTGCAGGAACTGGGAATTTATAACAGGGAGTCATGCTAGTCTCATGACAGAAAAATAGAGAAAACTAACAATTGTGTGTGTGATCTGATTACTTGTTTTTAGGTACAGTCATCAGAGTAAGAATGAAGCTTCAGAAGGTTCACTGAATGCAGTTTATAATCAGGTAATTATTGCATGGACAGTGTAGGTAAAGTTTAAATTTATGTAAATGTGACAATAGAGAATACTGGAAAGAGCCGTGTATACCAAAAGCCTAAGTGAAAAACATCCACCCCATTTCTTCATTCAGTGTCTGTCTCTCATTCTCAGAATCGCTGACCTGAGTAGAAGCATTTAGCTTTTCTACCCTTCATGCTTGTGAATGTCTGTAGGTAGATGAAGAACAATGCCCTGGGCCCTCTGTGGTCATGGCAAGGTCTTAACCTATGCTGGGATGCTGGAACTTAGGGATTACCAAGTTCTGGGGTTACAAAGTGTCTCTTGATTGGCATGGAGAGCCTCATCACTTACCTCTGTGCCCTGGTTTATTCTTTAGAGTAGCATACAAACAAATGTGCCATATGTGGTGGGCTTTGAACACCTATACTGTAGGTAAAGTGTGCAGCCTAATTTGTTATTGATTAGTTCGCCACTGGAGATTTGACTCGGGAATTTGATAGCTATCTTTGGAAAAAACATATTTAGACAGAGCCTGGTACACAACATCCCAAACAATCTAAAGAGATCATAACTGAATCCAGTGACGGTAGACAACCCCAGTTTGCTTTGTTTTGTTTTGTTTTTAAGTTGGGGTAGTACTTTTTTTTACAAAAAATAAAAATGTAAGTTCTTTCCTATTGGGGGCTTATATCACAGTGGTGCATTAGACATAAGGATACCCAGTATTTATACATTTCTAAAATGTCTCTTAAGAAGGAAATTCCATAATACATACTGCATCCGTGTTTTCTACATCCCACCTGAAATTTAAAGGAAAGAAAACAGTATGAGGAACAGGTCATGCTCAATTCTGTTTGTTTGGATCTTTGGAACATATGTCAGTATGGTATGATGCCAATCAAAAATGAGCAAGAGTCCTATGTATTCATATGTTATGTGACAATGTCATAGAAGAACTGGTACTTTACAATTTGTGACAATCGCCACTTTTGCCAAAAAGAAAGAAAGAAAGAATCTGTTTCATCTCTGCTGGATGTTTTCTAAGCCACACTCCATCTTTATAACCGGACTGTGAGATAATTCCTCCTACATTGGGGCCTCAAATATTTACACTAATCCTCATGCCGTAAAAATCTTATCACTCAACATCCCCACACTGAAATTGAGAAACTTCCTCCATAGTGGCCTCTGTGGAACATATTCAAACTGCATAAAGATTACAGGTACCAGAAGTGGCTGTCAAGTTCTGAGTGAAAATTATATACTCTTCTAAAGAGGAACCCTTTCCTTCAGGGAAACCATTCTCTCATACACACTGTGATAAATGACACTGTAAGCTTTTATGTTCAGTTCAACCAGGAACAAGCTGGGATAATTTCGTTTCCTTTTCTTCCTGAGCAAACCTATGACATACATGGTTTTTGTTAATCAAATTTCCTATCTACTACAGCATAAGGGGCTAAAGTAACTTTTTATATTAGAGAAAGAAAAGGCCATCTTACCTTCACCGTTGGTGAAAGTACAGTGTCAGCATTTTTATGTACCACTAAAAGGACAAAAATTATTTGTCAATACATTGTAATTACGCCAGGGATCTTTTTTGGTATGCATAGAAGATTATGTAGCTAGCATGTGTGACTTACTCTTAATTTTTTTCCAATCCAATCCTTTTTCGGTTCAGCAAGGGGTAGGCCTCCCAAGGGTGTCAACAAAACATGGAGTATAAAGTTTTAGATAAGACTAAGCTCCTTTCCTTATATTTAGACTGGGCAAGGCAATCCAGAATGAAGAATTGGGTCTTAAGAGCCAGCCAAAGTGTTTGCTTTGTGCTCATTCCAGAACTGTGGATAATATTGCTAGAAAACCAATTATGGAAAAGATAAGAATTGAGGAGAAAGGAGAAACACAATTTTTGGTTTTCTAGACAATAGAATCTAAATCAATGTGGAAGAATTTCTTTTATTGTGTGAAGAGTAAAAAAATATTATTCAAACACACACTGCATTTACACTGGTTGTAGGAAACCATGGACGTTTCTCTGTGTTTAGGTGGAGTTCAGAGGAACTCTTCAGGGGTTTGGTTTTCTCTTTTCACCATGTGAATTCTGGGATTCAACTGCAGTTAGATCAGCAAGCTTGAATGAAAAGCCATTATGCATAGATCCAACCTATCTTAGAAAATAAAATAAGCTTCATGATGAAATGACAGAATACTGCCACTTTCTGTTTTGCAGCAGGGAACGATTAACACGTCCTGAGGCACATGCCTCAAGCCTGTTTCAGTCTTCACCAATTCACTTATGCTGATTCGGAAAGTATCATCAATTATGATCCATATTAAAGTATCCATTTTACTTGGTAAATTTTGCTAGGATGGAGCATACATGTCTGAGAAAATTTTTGCCTATGTTGTTTGTACATTGTTCTTTAAAATACACCATATCATGTAATATCTTGTTATACTGTACTGAGTATTATCAGTATTCTTTTTTAATAGTTATTTATTTATTTATTATGTATACAATATTCTGTCTGTGTGTATGCCTGCAGGCCAGAAGAGGGCACCAGACCCCATTACAGATGGTTGTGAGCCACCATGTATTTGCTGGGAATTGAACCCAGGACCTTTGGAAGAGCAGGCAATGCTCTTAACCACTGAGCCATCTCTCCAGCCTGTATTATTAGTATTCTATATGGTTTTGAGGAACATGGAGAACATCTGCGTGTTACAGCCTTATAAGATACAGTACAATACAAAGGCTTGGTTAGTTGCAGATATTGGTACTCAGTAGTCTGGGAAAACTAAGGAACTACTGAGAATTTGAACATAATAATACAACTCTGCAAGCCATGGTCAAAGAAGTAAAGAAAGTATGGCATCACTTTCCAAATTCACATTATTCAAGTATTTATCCAAAGTATTATAATGTGAAAGAACCAATCATAAATTCCAAATTTTAAGTTCAATGTTGAGATAGCAGAGCAATCTGAGAAAAAATCATTTTGGATATCACTGACAACAATGATATTATCATGCACCCACAAAAAAGAACAAAATTAACATATATCTCAAATTTAAAGGTAACAGTGGACCAAAGCCAGAATAAGACAGTATATCCTTTTCAGTTGGCATAGTATTGTCACCCCATCACACAGTATACTGGTTTCATAAGACTGTACCCACACCACCTGCATTTCCCCCCATTTCATTAGTCCTCTTTATTGACAAAGAAGCCTTTACTTTGTTCACATCATATACACATATGAAATTTTACTTTTACATAAACACCTAGACCTTCAGATGAAAGAAATCACTTAGTACTTGTCTTTTTCATTATAACAGAAGACATTTAACAAGACAATTACATTCTATTTTCTGCAAATTACATAATCCCATGCTCCTTAATAGTTTACATACTATCTTATTTAGTCTTATTTCGGTTTTTTTTTTTTTTTTTTTTTTTTTTTTGCTGTGATAAAACACTATGACCATAAGCAACTCGTAGAGGAAAGAGTTTATTTCAGCATACAACTCTCTCTTGACAGTTTCTAGGAACATCAGGACAGGAACTAAACAAGGGAAAATCCAGAGCCAGAAGAGGATACAAAGGCCATGAAGGAGTGATGCTTACTACCTGCTTTCTTACAGCACCCAGAGACACTACCATAGAGGTGGCACTGTCTACAGTGAGTCAGGCCCTCAACATCAATCATCAATGAAGAAAATGCACCACAGACTTGACTATAGGTAAATGTAGTGGACAGTAATAGAAGTTGATTATGAGATTACTGTAGAAGTATAACATGTATTTCAGGCAATTGTGTGTGTGTGTGTGTGTGTGTGTGTATGTTGTGTATGTGTGCAGGTGGATGTCAACTGGAACATGAGAGCTAAAAGAGGGCATGGCATAACATGACCTCTTTCTTCTTTCCTTCAGACAGGGTCTCACAGAAGTCAGAGATAGGATGACAGCCAGCAAGCACCAGAAATCTCCTGTCTATTCCCCAACAGTGTATGATTACAAGTATGAACAGCCCTGTTCAGCTTTTTTTTTTAATGTATGTGGACAGATTCAAGCTCAGATCTACTCCTTTTCTAGCAACTTTTCTTCCCCCTCTGAGTCATTAATTAATGAAGTTAATCTTATAAAGCTACTTGAAATGGTGTGTCAATTTTGTTTGCAAATCTCTCAAATGGAAATCACTATATATGGTCTGTAAGTGTGTAAATAATGATAGATTTTAATAGTTTACCATATTTTGTGGAGATCAACTGTAAAATAGATATAGCCTGTAATTTAGACATGTATATTTTATCTTAACTTTATATTTCTAGACCATGTAGTACACATGTAAGCCTTGTACAGCTGATGAAAACCTTTTAAGGAAAATCCCAGTACAACACATATAATTGGGGACTTTTCTTCACAAGGTCAATGTGAAGGACATGTGCCTTCATTTTACTTCTTTTACAGAAGGCTACAGTGAGTAATATATCTCAGTGGGGTTTCTTTCCTTCCATGCAAAAGAGGTATTCTAAATATTAGGTGCTACCTCCAGCTCAGGTACTAGTGGAAACAGAGTGGAGTGTAGGGTAAAGTTTGGGATAAGATACTGCCCTAATCGGTGTCATAGCACTTAGGGGTTTCATATATATGTATGTGTATATATATATATATATATATATATATATATATATATATATATCAGTCAGTCCTTCACCTTCTTCCTTACAATCCCTAAGGTTTGGAACAACCTTTTCTGGGCTTGTTGTTCTTCTAATGGGCATAGTCTTGTCCTGTTTATGAGACTATCTCTGGTTGATTTGGGTTCAGCTCTTCCTTCTCTCTGCACATGTCCATGCCATAGCTAATCACCAGAAGCCCTTTAGTTTTGCCCACCAGATAAAGGACTGAACTAGATAAACTGTTAACATTCTAATGTCTTTCTTTCTGTGTATATTGTCCCCAGAAGGGTTCTACACTCTTTATTTCAGTGGTCAAATCTGTCCAGTGAGTTTGACCAGAAAGAGATGATTAGATATAATACAAAAAGAAAAGAACTATCTGGACTGAGAGTGGGGGCATGCCAGAAAGTTAACCTATATTCTGTGGGTAGTGTGTTCTATTATGCAGTATTAGGAATAAAGTAATTGGTGTGAGAGACCTCCAAGACTCTATAGATAGTCAGGCACAAAATGCAGAGTCAACATGGTACTTGAGAAATGGGGAAACTTCTGGAGAGGTTATGGGGAAACTATCAACCAATCACATCTAATTAGGGTGTGGCTACCTGGGGCCCATGTTGAAATACTGGGAGATCCAGGTGTGCTGCTCTCTCTCGCTGCGCAGTGCCCACAGGACCTACTGGAATTTGGACCTTCCACTCTTGTAGCATGAGTTTCCCCTTTTCAACTATTAAAATATAACTGCTGTTCTTGATCTGCTCTGATTAGTTATTGTACCGACCTAATTCGGCAACAGAGAGGAATAAAAGGCAAGAAGCTCTAAGAGGGTATATTAAAGTGTATGAGGCTAGAGGTGGGGTGATGGGGCTCTGTAGGACATACTACTCACAAGCAGGAGACCCAGAGTATATAGTGAGTGACACAATGCATTAATCCTACAAATCCTGCCTGTCATGGTGGAGCCAAACATGGCTAACCAGTGAGAAGATGCAGAAGCTTGTGGTGAGCAAGGCTTGAGCCTAATGAGGAGGCTCCAAGGAAGACACAGGAAACTCATTTCTGAGATTATAAACTCCTTCCCATAAATAAGACAAGACAGGTAAGGCTATAACAAGTGAAAGGCACAAACAGTGACAGCAGAAGGGACTGACACAGCCCTATGACCAGGTAGCTGCCAAGAGAGCTGATATCCACATACCTAGAGTCCTTTAGTCCTAGGGACGAATGTAGTTTACTAGAGCACCCAAAGCCATGCTCAGAATACTGATGGCTGAGCCCAGAATTTATGAAAGGGGGCCAAGCATGTGTTAGAGTTCAGTCTGCAGCCCACATTATAGGGCAGAGTCTCAAAGATGGATGCCAAATCTCTAATCTCAGACATCCTGTATGTCAGTCTGAGGTGAGGAACACTGATTACAAAAGAGCTCAAGTCATACACAGAGTGAGCCCTTACTCCTAGGACATTGCAGACTCTTTAGCCACTCCACTATGTGGGGCCTATGAAAAGCATGACTCACAAGGAAGAGAGGATCATGATGAGTTGCTACAGGACCTGGGAGAAGAAGGGAGAGAACCTGCTTCTCCTGCATCATTGGGATTACACTAGAAGACTTTTACCTACAAGTTCTTTGTGAGGAGAGAAAGGTATTCCATACCCAATAATTTTCTCTGATTTGATATTGGTTAATTCTCAAGTGAAAACAACACTTCATTGGCTCCATAATGCTGAAACTCAGCTGTCAAACCGATGAGATCCATGTCCTCTGAGCATGCCCCTGGTGTTTATCTTGATTAGATTAAGTTAGATGGGAAGTTCTGCTCCGTGTAGGTACACAATCATTCCCTTGGATTGGGTCCTGGACTTTACAAAGGAAGAAAAGTCAGCAGAGTACAGTTATTTTTTTTTCTTCTGGGGTATGGTTGCAATGCCACTCTCCCTCAAGTTTTTGTCTCTATCTATTTTATGAACTCCAAACTCAAACTCTATGGTAAAGTAAACCTTTCCTTGCTCATTGCCTCTGGAAAGTAACCCTAACAAAACTTCCAAGGAGAACAATAGTCAAATGCTTGGGCATTGGGAGTGGCAGAGGAAAAATGATCTATGTGTTCTGAGAATACAGCATCTAAATAACAGATACAAAGCACACTGAATCCTGCTACCATTAACCATTTTGCACTTTGAAGAGGAAAAGCACAATATTTCTGTATCTCTACTGATCTTTTCCACTCCTTTACCCTCCCAAGCACAAGGTCTAAAACGAGCACCCAATAGATCTGACTAGAAAAATGCCCATATCTAAATCAAATTTCATCCTCACTTTTGAGACTTTGGACATTAATCAGATCACTTATGAGTCTTTCCTCATCTGCATCATCTATGTCTGGGATAAAGAGACTGAGAACATGACTCAGTCATTTATGCGTACTCCAGGTGAAGCCATAGTCACTTAGACAAGATAAGTCTCAGTTTCCCTATGGTTCACTATTACTTAATGAAAGGCAAAAGTGCCCTTTAACTGAATATTTAAATTCTGTGGCTGTATTTCTACTGATGAGCTAGATAAGTTAACAGTATCCATATATTAAAACCTGTAACAAAATGTCTCCATAGATTTACATATAGTACATAGAATAAAGGGCATCTATTACACACAACTAAACATAATTACTGAATTCCCTCATCCCTTCTGTTTTAATTCGTGCTGTTTCTCTGGAAGGACCAGCGGTGACTTGAGATGTGTTCAACCCAAGGGGGATCACAGGTCGCTTTTGAGAAATTATCTTTAACAGAGTAGAAACTGGGAATGCATTAAGAACAGGAGTGTTATGTCAGCTTCATGGAAGACAGAGGAAACTGATAATAGTTGAGTATTTGTACATTTGATCTCATTTATGCTTCAGGAAGATTACTGAGTTCAGTGTCCAATTAATTATTTATCACATGACAATGTAGGAAAAGTCTACTATGGATCACATGATGTTGCAGGGAAAGTCTAAATTAATACCAATGTGACAATAGAGAAAGAAGAGCAACATGACCGTCTTGCTGTGGTGTCTGATAGGCAGCATTCAGATCCTGAGAGAATCATAATGCAGCAAAAGCCATGCAATCCATCTGTGATCACATCTTGGTACCAGCATGCTGTACCTTTCCTACAGCCAGTAGCCTTTAAGTTACCTGCCCACTTGGGCGTGGCGTCTGATACTATAAATGCCAATTTAAAGCACGCAATTGGCCTCTCTTCAGGCTGCAGGATTCAGTTGCTGTTCCTCGTTCAAGCAGAGGACTGTGATTTGTGAATCTACCCCTAAATGAGGCATAAAGAATGGTTAATTAACTGAGTACAGTCTAATTCAAATTAAGAGTACCCACTGGTGGAGATATTTGATTATGTTCCTTTACACATTTTAGCAATTGATTTTTTATATTACATTATAGCTCACTGATTAAAAATACACAAGATATAGTGATGCACGGTAGTAATCCCATCAATATCATAGAGAGAGTTTGAAGGCAATCTTGTCAACATAGTGAGTTCCATGCCAGTCAAGTCTAAATAGTAATACACTATCTTAAAAGTAAGTGAAAAAGAAAAATCATAAAATAACTAAACAGATAAAGCCATGTATCATGAGCAATGAATACAAAACTAATTGATGGGTAATGAGGCAATGTCTCAATTCCCCTTGTATATCTAAAAGTCAATTTCAACCTCATAGGGAAACAGTACCAGAGGAACTAGAGGTTAAAGGAGGACTATTGCTAATAGGGAACTACGTCTAAAGTAAATTTAGCCCTTCCTTTAGTATAAGTATAAAAATTCCATGGAAAGAACAAACACCAATATGAAAGCAATTCCTGGTCATATCTTAGTAATAACTTTTTATGTAGACCAAAGAGGACAGCCTTTGCTGTGGCCCTGACTGCAATACACACATCTTCCCTTTGTCAGGTGTAACTAAAAGTCACCTGTCAGAGGTAGACTGAGGGTCCCTCATCTATAGCACCTACAAAATGTTTCATAAAGCTTTTCATCATGCTACCACTATTTCTTGCACTAATTCTTGGCTTTGATGAATTTAACCTTTAATCCAAGCCAGGTTTTGAAAACCAAGACGATTCTCAGGACCTCTGTCACCTCAGAAATACAAATGGTCATTTTAACTAAAATGTTTATTCTTTCCACAGTGCAGGTTTTCTTTGAAAGGCTGTTTGGACTGCATTTTAAGAAGAACCTATTTAATGTCATGAGAAGAGCCAGCTTCACACCTCACCATCAGAATACATCCGTGGAACCTTCTGGATGCTATTTGGCCTCCTGGGGATCACAGAGCTTCATCTCAGGGAAATATTATTGGGAAGTGGATTTGAAGGACTCTTGGGACTGGGCTGTAGGAGTCTGTACCAATTCCTGGTTAACGAGTAGAAACAAAGCAGTTGAGACTAAGGGTGCATTCCTTCTTTTCTGTGTGAAGGAGGGTAGCCATTACAGTCTCCTCACCACTAACCCAGTGATCCATCACTATCTAGAGAAGCCACTGGGCAGGGTTGGTGTGTTCCTTGATTGTGACGCTAGATGTTTAAGTTTCCTGAATATTGCCAAGAGTTCACTCATATACAAATATCCTCATAAGACTTTTAAGTACGGTGTCTGGCCTTTCTTCTCCTATGGTCAAACAATATCATAGGAAGTTGTAATAGAGTTTTCCTTGTTTTTAAGTATTTCCTATTGTAATGCTATAAGTTTTTTTGTATTAAATATTAAAATACTATTAAACGAAAAAGAGAGTTGAATACATTGCATTTTCATCTGCTGACTCCATATTCCACAAAGAACACTTCCTTCCATAGTGGTCTTGTCTTGTGTATCTGTTTGTTTCTGCAAACTTGTCAGAATTATTCATTAGGAACTAGGAATTGAGATCAGTGTTACAGCCCTTTTTAAAGTATGCGCAAGACCCTCAGTTGAATTCTAACATGATAAAATCTATTTAGCTCTATATACATACATGCAATCATTTATATGTGCTATATAACATTTTACCATCCTATTGGTGCTAAGTAGAAGCACAGATATGCTGTTTATTTTTATTCCAATTTGAAACAAGCTACAGTTGTATGAGAGAAGGGAACCGCATTGAGAAAATGCCCCATAACAACTAGCTGTGGGCAAGCCTAGTTATTGATGAGGAAGGGAGCAGACTATTGTTGGCAGGGCTTTCCCTGGGATGGAGGTTCTGGGTTCTATTGTAGTGGGAGACGCTTCTTGGTTCCAGGCTGCCTGGCTAACTTAGACCCAAAATAATCACACAGATATGTATTAATTAAATCACTGCTTGACCCATTAGCTCTAGGTTCTTATTGGCTAACTCTTACATATTAATTTAACCCATTTCTATTAATCTGTGTATCACCACGTGGCTGTGGCTTACTGGCTAAAGTAACAGTGTCTGTGTCTGTTGGGGCTACATGGCATCTCTCTGACTTACCTCCTTTCTCCCAGCACACAGCCTAGCTTTCCCTGCCTAGTTCTGTTCTTCCTTGCCATAGGCTCAAAGCAGTTCTTTATTCATTAACCAATAAAAGCAACATGCAGGCAGAAGGACCTCCCATACCATTTCCCCTTTTCTGTTTAAACAAAAAGGAAAGCTTTAAAACAGCAAAATTACATATAACAAACCATTTATCAAGCAAGAATTATAGTTACAATATTTCTATTTATCTTTTATCATAACTGATGGAGATAGAGACAGAGATCCACATGGGAGCACTGGACTGAGATCCCAAGGTCCAGATGAAGAGCAGAAGGAGGGAGAACATGAGCAAGGAAGTCAGGACCACGAGGGGTGCATCCACCCACTGAGACTGTGGGACTGATCTAATGGGAGCTCACCAAGGCCAGCTGGACTGGGACTGAATGAGCATGTGATCAGACTGGATTCTCTGAATGTGGTTGACAATGAGGGCTGACTGAGAAGCCATTGATAAAGGCACTGGGACTTGTTTCTACTGCATGTACTGGCTTTTTGGGAGTCTAGTCTGTTTGGATGCATATCTTCCTAGACCTGGATGGAGTGGGGAGGGCCTTGGACTTCCCACAGAGCAGGGTACCCTGACTTCTCTTAGGACTAGAGAGGGAGGGGAAGGGGGAGGGGGAGGGAACTGGGAGGAGGAGAGGAGGTGGAAATTTTTAATAAACAAAAAAGAAAAAAACAACAAAAAGAAAACCATAACTATCTATTTTTCAACTCCATCAAAGACTCCAGAAGGATATAATATTACCTAAGTAAGCAGACAGTGCATTGTAAGCAACTTCTAAAGTTCTAGAATTGAGAAAAACATCTTACTTCCTGGACAGTTGCCCAGAGTTCTTCCTGTACAATTGGGGCATCCATCTTCAGCCTATAGGCTCATAGTATCCAGCAGACTTTTTCACAAAGCAGGAAATTTCAAAGACAGTTCCACCTATTATGGCCGTTTGTCCAACACATTCTCTTTGTGTTCTGTCAAATGTCTAGCAGACTTTTTCATGTAGCAGGAATCTGAGAAATTGTTTCACCTTTAGGCAAGTTTAGCAGTCATTTCTCTTTGGGTCCTGCATTTCCAGTTTATTTATGCAGTCCAGGCAAGAGCAGTTTCTTGCCAAATGGTCAACTAACTCCATAAGAAGTCTCTTCAATGCCCATCATCCTCTTGAAGTAGCTTGGTGCTGCCAGGAACAGATGTGCCTCATTGCCCTGAAATGTCTTAAGTTCTTTTTTATTCTTTTTTTTTACTTTTTTTATTATTTTCTAAATTTTAATCTTGTTAATTCATCTCCTCCCCTCCTCCTCCCCCTTCCCTCTCCTTCCTTCCACCCATACCCCCACTCCACCCCTCTCCAAGACAAAGAGCCATCAGGGTTCCCTTCACTATGTTAAGTCCAAGGTCCTCCCAGCTCCCCCTAAGTCCAGGAAGGTGAGCATCCAAACTGACAAGGCTCACAGTGAGCCCGTCCATGCTGTAGAGTTCATGTTCATTGCCATTGTCCTTGGTTTCTCAGTCCTCCTCCACCGTCAGCCACATTCAGAGAGTCTGGTTTGGTCCCCTGTTCCATCAGTCCCATTCCAACTGGACTTGGTGGTCTCCCGTTAGATCTGTCCCACCGTCTCAATGGGTAAACGCACTCCTCAGGGTCCTGACTTCCTTGCTCATGATCTCCCTCCTTTTGCTCCTCATCAGTACCTTGGGAGCTCAGTCCTGTGCTCCTATGTGGGGTTCTGTCATTTTCTCCATCCAATGCCAGGTGAAGATTCTATGGTGATATGCAAGATATTCATGAGTATGGCAATAGGATCTGGACATTTCTGGCACCGTCTCCTCAGCAGCCCAAGGACCTAGCTGGGGGCGTCTTCCTGGACACCTGGGAATCCCTCTAGAGTCAAGTCTCTGCCAACCCTAGAATGGCTCCCTTAACTAAGATATATAGTTCCTTGTTCCCATATGCACCCTTCCTATATCCCAACCATCCTATTCCCCCAAGCTCTTCCCATCTTCCACTTCACACTTTTCTCTCCCCATCCTCCCCTTCGCCCATCCCACCCCACCCCCATGTTCCCATTTTTTGTCCGGCAATCTTGTCTACTTCCAGTATCCAGGAGGATAAGTATATGTTTTTCTTTGGGTTCACCTTCTTATATAGCTTCTCTAGGATTTTTTACGAATTATAAGCTCGATGTCCTTTATTTATGGCTAGAAACCAATTATGAGTGAGTACATCCCATGTTCATCTTTTTGGGCCTGGGTTACCTCACTCAGGATGGTGTTTTCTATTTCTATCCATTTGCATGCAAAATTCAAGATGTCATTATTTTTTACCGCCGAGTAGTACTCTAATATGTATATATTCCACACTTTCTTCATCCATTCCTCCACTGAAGGGCATCTAGGTTGTTTCCAGGATCTGGCTATTACAAATAATGCTGCTATAAACATAGTTGAACAAATGCTTTTGTAATATGATTGGGCATCTCTTGGGTAAATTCCCAAGAGTGGGATTGCTGGGTCCTGGGGTAGGTTGATCCCAAATTTCCTGAGAAACCTCCACACTGCTTTCCAAAGCTGTTGCAAAAGTTTGCATTCCCACCAGCAATGGATGAGTGTACCCCTTACTCCACATCCTCTCCAGCAAAGGCTATCAGTGGTGTTTTTGATTTTAGCCATTCTGACAGGTGTAAGATGGTATCTCAACATTGTTTTGATTTGCATTTCCCTGATTGCTAAGGAGGTTGAGCATGACCTTAAGTGTCTTTTGGCCATTCGAACTTCTTCTGTTGAGAATGCTCTGTTCAGTTCAGTGCTCCATTTTTTAATTGGGTTCATTAGCATTTTAAAGTCTAGTCTCTTGAGTTCCTTATATATTTTGGAGATCAGACCTTTGTCTGTTGTGGGGTTGGTGAAGATCTTTTCCCAGTCAATAGGCTGCCTTTTTGTCTTACTGACAGTGTCCTTTGCTTTACATAAGTTGCTCAGCTTCAGGAGGTCCCATTTATTCAATGTTGCCCTTAATGTCTGTGCTGCTGGGGCTATACTTAGGAAAGTGTCTCCTGTGCCCAAATGTTGTAGAGTACTTCCCACTTTCTCCTCTAACAGGTTCAGTGTGTTCAGATTGATATTGAGATCTTTAATCCATTTGGACTTGAGTTTTGTGCATGGTGATAGACACGGATCTACTTTCATTCTTCTACAGGTTGACATCCAGTTATGCCTCCACCATTTGTTGAAGATGCTTTCTTTCTTCCATTGTGTGCTTTTAGCTCCTTTATCAAAAATCAGGTGTTCCTAGGTTTGTGGGTTAAGATCTGGATCTTCTATTCGATTCCATTGGTCGACTTCTCTATTTTTATGCTAATACCAAGCTGTTTTCAATACTGTAGCTCTGTAATAGAGTTTGAAGTCAGGGATGGTAATGCCTCCAGAAGTTCCTTTATTGTATAAGATTGTTTTGGCTATCCTGGGTTTCTTGTTCTTCCATATAAAGTTGATTATTGTCCAATCAAGATCTGTGAAGAGGGGTTCCCAGGTTTCCAGGGAGACACCCCCAGTTAGTTCCTTGGGCAGCTGAGGAGAGGGAGCCTGAAAAGGCCAGTTCCTATAGCCATACTGATGAATTTCTTGCATATCACCATAGAACCTCCACCTGGCGATAGATGAAGAAAATGACAGAGCCCCACATTGGAGCACTGGACTGAGCTCCCAAGGTCCTGATGAGGAGCAGAAGGAGAGAGAACATGAGAAAGAAAGTCAGTACCGTGAGGGAACCTCCACCAGGCGATAGATGAAGAAAATGACTGAGCGCCACATTGGAGCACTGGACTGAGCTCCCAAGGTCCTGATGAGGAACAGAAGGAGATAGAAAATGAGAAAGAAAGTCAGGAACGTGAGGGGTGTGTTCACTCATGGAGACAGTGGGACAGAACTAATGGGAGATCACCAATTCCAGTTGGAATGGGACTGATGGATCATGCGACCAAACCGTCTCTCTGAATGTGGCCAACAGTGGGGGCTGACTGAGAAGCAAAGGACAATGGCGCTGGGCTCTGATTCTTCTGCATGGACAGGCTCTGTGGGAGCCTTCTCAGCTTGGTAGATCACCTTCCTGGACCTGGGGGGAGTTGGGAGGACCTTGGTCTCAACATAGAGTAGGGAACCCTGATGGCTCCTTGGCCTGGAGAGGGAGGGAGGGGAGGTATGGGTGCAGGGGAGGGGAGGGAAGGGGGAGGAGGAGGGGAGGGAAAGGGTAGGAGGAGGGGAGGAGATGGAAATTTTTAAATATAAAAAAAAGATCTGTGAAGAATTTTGATGGGATCTTTAATGGGATTGCATTAAATCTATAGATTGCCTTTGGTAGTATTGCCATTTTTACTGTTGATCCTCCCAATCCAAGAGCAAGGGAGATCCTTCCATTTTCTGGTATCCTCTTCAATTTCTTTCTTCAAAGACTTAAAGTTCTTATCAAATAGGTCTTTCACTTCCTTGGTTAGAGTTACCCCAAGATATTTTTTGGGATTTGTGGCTATTGTGAAAGGTGACGCTTCTCTGTTTTCTTTCTCTGCTGCCTTATCCTTTGTACATAGGAGGGCGACTAATTTTTTGGAGTTGATCTTGTATCCTGCCACGATACTAAAGGAGTTTATCAGCTATAGAAGTTCTTTGGTGGAGTTTCTCGGGTCGCTTATGTACACTATCATATCATCTGCAAATAACGAAAGTTTAACTTCTTCCTCTCCAATTCGAATCCCCCTTTCTTCCATTGTGTACTTTTGGCTCCTTTATCAAAAATCAGGTGTTCATAGGTTTGTGGTTTAGGATCCGGGTCTTCTATACGATTCCATTGGTCAACGTCTCTGTTATTATGCCAATACCAAGCTGTTTTCAATACTGTAGCTCTGTAATAGAGTTTGAAGTCAGGGATGGTAATGCCTCCAGAAGTACCTTTATTGTATAAGATTTTTTTGGCTATCCTGGGTTTCTTATTTTTCCATATAAAGTTGATTATTGTCCTCTCAATCTCTGTGAAGAATTTTGAAGGGACCTTGATTGGGATTGCATTGAATCTATAGATTGCTTTTGGTAGAATTGCCATTTTTACTATGTTGATCCTCCCAATCCACGAGCAAGGGAGATCCTTCCATTTTCTGGTATCCTCTTCAATTTCTTTCTTCAAAGACTTAAAGTTCTTGTCAAATAAATCCTTCACTTCCTTGGTTAGAGTTACTCCCAGATATCTTACGCTATTTGTGGCTGTTGTGAAAGGTGATACTTCACTGATTTCCCTCTCTGCTTCCTTATCCTTCGTGTATAAGAGGGCAACTGATTTTTTGGAGTTAATCTTGTATCCTGCCACATTACTGAAGGAGTTTATTAGCTGTAGGAGTTCTTTGGTGGAGTTTTTGGGGTCGCTTATGTACAATATCATATCATCTGCAAATAACGAAAGTTTAACTTCTTCCTTTCCATATCGAATCCCCTTGATTCCCTTATGTTCTCTTATTGCTATTGCTAAAACTTCAAGCACTATATTGAAGAGATAAGGAGAGAGTGGAATGCCTTGTCGTGTTCCTGAATTTAGTGGGATAGCCTTGAGTTTCTCTCCGTTTAATTTGATGTTAGCTGTCGGCTTGCTGTAAATAGCTTTTATTATATTTAGGAATGACCCTTGTATCCCTAATCTCTCCAGGACCTTTATTACAAAAGGGTGCTGAATTTTGTCAAATGCTTTTTCAGCATCAAATGAGATGACCATATGGTTTTTTTTTTCAGTTCATTTATATGATGGATTACATTGATAGATTTTCATATGTTGAACCAGCCCTGCATCTCTGGGATGAAACCTACTTGATCATAATGGATAATTTTTCTAATGTGTTCTTGGATTCTGTTTGCAAGTATTTTATTGAGAATTTTTGCATCAATGTTCATGAGTGAGATTGGCCTGTAATTCTCTTTCTTGGTTGAGTCTTTGTGTGGTTTAGGTATCCAGGGTAATTGTAGCTTCACAAAATGCATTTGGCAATGACTGTTCTGTTTCTATATTATGAAATACCTTAAGGAGTAAAGGTATTAGGTCTTCTTGGAAGTTCTGTAAGAATTCTGCATTGAACCCATCAGGTCCTGGGCTCTTTTTGTTAGGGAGGTTTCTGATAACAGTTTCTAATTCTTTGTGACTAACAGGACTATTTAGAGCATTTACCTGGTCCTGGTTTAACTTTGGTATATGGTACTTATCTAAAAAGTGTCCATTTCTTTTACATTTTCCAATTTTGTGGCATACAGGCTTTTGTAGTAAAATCTAATGATTCTCTGAATTTCCTCTGTGTTTGTGGTTATGTCCCCTTTTTCATTTCTGATCTTATTAATTTGTGTGTTCTCTCTCTGCCGTTTGATTAGTTTTTCTAGGGGTTTGTCAATCTTGTTGATTTTCTCCAAGAACCAGCTTTGTGTTTCATTGATTCTTTGGATTGTTTTCTGTATTTCTATTTTGTTGATTTCTGCCCACAGTTTGATAATTTCCAGTCTTCTACTCCTCCTAGGTGAGTCTGCTTCTTTCTTTTCTAAAGCTTTCAGGTGTGCTGTTAAGTCTCCAATGTGTGCTTTCTCCGTTTTTTTTTTTTTAAGTGGGCACTTAGTGCTATGAATTTTCCTCTTAGCACTGCTTTCATAGTGTCCCATACGTTTGAGTATGTTGTGTCTTTATTTTCATTAAATTCAAGAGAGACCTTCATTTCTTTCTTTATTTCTTCCTTGACCCAGCTGTGGTTCAGTAGTTAACTGTTCAGTTTCCATGAGTTTGTAGGCTTTCTGGGGGTAGCATTGTTGTTGATTTCTAATTTTAATCCATGGCGATCCAATAAGATGCAGGTGGTTACTAATATGTTTTTGTAACTGTTGAAGTTTGCTTTGTTACCGAATATGGGGTCAATTTTCGAAAAGGTTCAATGAGCCGCAGCGAAGAAGGTATATTCTTTCCTGTTTGGGTGGAATGTTCTATAGATGTCTGTTAAGTCCATTTGGTTCATTACCTTTGTTAAGTCTCTTAATTCTCTGTTAGGTTTCTGTTGAATTGACCTGTCCACTGGTGAAAGAGGAGTGTTGAAGTCTCCCACTATCAGTGTGTTTGGTTTGATGGCTGCCTTGAGTTCTAGTAATGTTTCTTTTATATAAGTGGGTGCTTTTGTATTAGGGGCATAGATATTCAGGATTGAGACTTCATTCTGATAGATTTTTCCTGTAATGAGTATAAAGTGTCCCTTTCCATCTCTACTGATTGATTTTAGTTTGAAGTCAACTTTGTTAGAAATTAGAATGGCCACACCCGCTTGTTTCTTAGGTCCATTTGCTTGATAAAACTTTTCCCAACCCTTTACTCTGAGTAGATGTCTGTCTTTGTGGTTGAGGTGTGTTTCTTGTAAACAGCAGAATGTTGGATCCTGTTTTTGTAACAAATCTCTTAGCCTCTGCCTTTTTATAGGTGAATTGAGTCCATTGATATTAAGTGATATTAATGACCAGTGGATGTTAACTCCGGTTGTCATTTTTTATTTGGTAGTAGAGATTGTGTGTTTCCTTTCTTTGAGATGTTCTGGTGAAGGGTCACTAGATGTCTGAGTTATTTTGGGCAATGCTGGACTCCTTTGTTTGTGAATTTCCTTCTATTACTTTCTGTAAGGCTGGATTTGTGGCTATGTATTGTTTAAATTTGTTTTTATCCTGGAATATTTTGTTTTCTCCATTTATAGTGAATGAAAGCTTGGCTGGGTATAGTAATCTGGGCTTGCATCCATGGTCTCTTAGTTTCTGCAAAACATCTATCCAGGACCTTCTGGCTTTCATGGTTTCCATAGAGAAGTCAGGTGTTAGTCTGATAGGTTTACCTTTATATGTTACTTGACCTTTTTCCTTTGCAGCTCTTAATATTCTTTCTTTATTCTGTATGTTTTGTGTTTTGATTATAATATGGCGAGAGGATTTTTTTTTTTCTGATCCAGTCTATTTGGTGTTCTGTAAGCTTCTTGAACCTTAATAGGAATATCTTTCTTTAGGTTTGGGAAGTTTTCTTCTATAATTTTATTAAATATATTTTCTGGACCATTGAGCTGTAATTCTTTTCCTTCTTCTACGCCTATTATTCTTAGGTTTGGTCTTTTTATTGTGTCCCAGATTTCCTGAATGTTTTGTGATGAGAATTTGTTGGATTTGCTGTTTTCTTTGATCAGTGCCTTTATTTTCTCTATGGTATCTTCAGAATCTGAGATTCTTTCTTCTATCTCTTGTATTCTGTTGGTTATGCTTGTTTCTGTAGTCACTGTTCATTTACATAGATTTTCCATATCCAGCTGGCCCTCGGTTGTGTTTTCTTCCTTGCCTCCATTTCAGTTTTCAAGTATTGCACTGTTTCCATTATCTGTTTGATTGTTTTTTCTTGGTTTCCTAGGATCTCAATTCTTCAAACTTTTTGTTTTTCTTCTCGTTTATTTCCTTAAGGGAGTTTTTCACCTCTTGTTTAAGGGACTCTATTACTTTCATAAAGTCAATTTTTTCTACTTCTTCTTGATTAGTGTGTTCAAGTCCTCCTGTTTTTTTTTTTTTTTTTTTTTTTTTTTGGTTTTTCGAGACAGGGTTTCTCTGTAGCTTTGGTTTGGAGCCTGTCCTGGAACTAGCTCTTGTAGACCAGGCTGGTCTCGAAATCACAGAGATCCGCCTGTCTCTGCCTCCCGAGTGCTGGGATTAAAGGCGTGCGCCACTGCCGCCCGGCCTCAAGTACTCCTGTTATAAGTTCTCTGGGTTCTTGTGCTTTCATGTTGTTTTTCAAATTGTTGGAGGAATTCTTGCATTGGCGCCTGCCCATTTCTTCCTCTGAATAATCCCCTTTGGTCTTCTTTTAGAAGTTCAATTCACCCCAATGAATTAAATTCACTCACCCGAATGAATGATGGATCCTCTGGCAGACTGTCAGGTCTCCTTGCAGGCCAAGCAGCTCGCTGACAAAGGGCCTACCTTGCTGCAGGCAGGCTAATGAAGGAGGGGACCTCCCACCGGCCTGGGTGCACTCAATTCCAGGTCCCCGGTGCCCAAACAGGCTGAGCTGTGGGATTTTGTGGCCCCAAAGATGGGAGGATAAAGTGGGGGGAGTTCTGGGTGCAAGCTGGGAAGGGACAAGAAGAGAGAGGCAGTATCCGGGGAGGATAACCCCTGCAGGAAGAGCAGGAAGTGTGCGGGTGGGGGGGGGAGAAGTTGGGGAATGTTGGTGGTTCCTCTCCGGGCAGCTGCCGCGGTTCAGGCACTCACTCCTTACTCACCCCAATGAATGATGGTAAGTCTTAAGTTCTTAAAACATTTTAAATGCCATATTCTGAAAGTCT
Organism: Arvicola amphibius; assembly: GCF_903992535.2. NCBI lineage: Eukaryota > Metazoa > Chordata > Mammalia > Rodentia > Cricetidae > Arvicola > Arvicola amphibius. The sequence goes on from NW_024582325.1 coordinate 85,980, forward strand.
TTGAAAGATTTGAAGAATACGTATCCATCTGAAATATACCTCTATATATGTAGAAAATCTAACTAACTTGACTACAAACTTGACTATTATAGATGATTATCTATGAACTTATATTTCTTAATTATGCATTACATTTTAAATGAGCTAGACAAGCACAATACCTTAATCAAGATCAGAAATACATATACATATAACAAAATTGACCTTACATTTGTATCAATAAACCAAGGTCCATTCCAATGCAAATCTCTATAGCATATCCGCTTTAAATGTAAATAAATATTTATAAACAATATTTGGGGATATGGGTGTAGTTTCTCCATATTATTTCCTGCTGATTGGGGGTGCTGTTAATCAGGTCTTTCATGGTGTATCCTGTGTGGTAGGTTCATTTCAGTCAGCGGTTGTGCAAAGTAATTATTTGGGGGTGTTCATAGTGACCTTTCAGGGGGTATGGTCTGTCAAACCACACCAGTGTGGAAGCAATCCACAGGTTTTCAACCTCTGTGGAACAAGAGAAGAACCTCTTTTCCAAAGCAACATATTCTTAGACCCAAATTTGGAAGTCATGATACCTTTATAATATATGTGCTGCTTTAGCTTAGCAGCCAATGCAATAAAATGTCTGTATTTACCTCATTCACAGTAAAAAAATTAAAGATAATGCAATAATATGTACAATCCAGACTCTGTGAATTTTCCATTTTTATGTGGCTTATTTTTCTTTATTCCTTTTAATCTATTACTATCTGTATTCTGTCTCTTTAAAGACTTTACTCTTTTTTTAAAGCATTACCTTTATTTTATGACTCTTTATAGTTTTTTTGTTTTCTCTTCCAAGCCTATGTACATTTACCCAACACTATGACTCATCTGGATTTGTCTTTATTTCATATCTATAATTCTTTTACTGTCCCGGAGAGCTTTTTAAAATGCTAAGCACTGCTTTTTTTTCTCTTTTTTATTTTTATTAAAAATTTCCACCTCTTCCTCGCCTCCCATTTACCCCCTCCTCCTCCACTCCCCCTCCCTTTCCTGTCCAGAGAACAGTAAGGGTTCCCTTCCCTGTGGGAAGTCCAAGTTCCTCCTCCCTCAATCCAGGTCTAGGAAGGTGAGCATCCAAACAGGCCAGGCCACCCCCCCAAAGCCAGTATGTGTAGTAGGGTCCAAATCCTGTGTCATTGTCCTTGGCTTCTCAGCAGCCCTCATTGTCTGCCATGTTCAGCGAGAGTGGTTTTATCCCGTGCTTTTTCAGTCCCAGTCCAGCTGGGCTTGGTAAGCTCCGAATAGATCAGCCCCACCATCTCAGTGGGTGGGAGCACTCATCTCAGTCCAGACTTCCTTGCTCATGTTTTCCTTCCTTCTGTTCCTCATTTGGACCTTGGGCGCTCAGTCCGGTGAACCAGTGTGTGGCTCTGTCTTTATCTCAATCCATCGCCAGATGAAGGTTCCCTCTCTGTCCTGACTTTCTTTCTCATGTTCTTCCTCCTTCTGCTCCTCCTCAGGACCTTGGGAACTCAGTCCAGTGCTCCAATGTGGGGCTCTGTCTCTAGCTCCATCCATCGGCAGATGAAGTTTCTATGGTGATATGCAAGATAATCATCAGTATGGCAATAGGATCTGGCCTTTTCCTACTCCCTTTCCTCAGATGCCCATGGAACTAGCTGGGGGGCATCTCACTGGATACCTGGGAACCCCTCTAGAGTCAAGTCTCTCAATAATCCTAAGATGGCTCCCGTAATTAGGATATATGATTCCCTGCTCCCATATCAACCCTTCCTATATCGCAAGCATCCCATTCCCCCAAGCTCTCCCTATCCTCCCCTTCACGCTTTGCTCTCCCCATCTCCCCTTGCCACCACCCCAACCCACCCCCAAGATCCCACTTAATGCCCGGCAAACTTGTCTGCTTCCAATATCCAGGAGGATAACTATATATTTTTCTTTGGTTTCACCTTCTTATTGTCTTCTCAAGGATCACAAATTATAGACTCGATATCCTTTATTTATGGCTAAAAACCAATTATGAGTGAGTACACCCTATGTTCATCTTTTTGGGTCTGGGTTACCTCACTCAGAATAGTGTTTTCTATTTCCATCCATTTGCATGTAAAATTCAAGATGTCACTGTTTTTTTACCGCTGAGTAGTACTCTAATATGTATATATTCCACACTTTCTTCATCCATTCTTCCACTGAAGGGCATCTAGGTTGTTTCCAGGTTCTGGCTATTACAAATAATGCTACTATGAACATAGTTGAACAAATGCTTTTGTAATATGATTGGGCATCTCTTGGCTATATACCCAGAGTGGGATTACAGGGTCCTGGGGTAGGTTGATCCCGAATTTCCTGAGAAACCGCCACACTGCTTCCCAAAGTGGTTGCACAAGTGTGCATTCTAACCAGCAATGGATGAGAGTACCCTTTACCCCACAACCTCTCAAGCAAAGGCTATCATTGGTGTTTTTGATTTTAGCCAATCTGACAGGTGTAAGATGGTATCTCAAAGTTGTTTTGATTTGCATTTCCCTGATAGCTAAGGAGGTTGAGCATGACCTTAAGTGTCTTTTGGCCATTTGGATTTCTTCTGTTGAGAATTCTCTGTTCAGTTCAGAGCCACATTTTTTAAATGGGTTAATCAGCATTTTAAAGTCTAGTCTCTTGAGTTCCATATTTATTTTAGAGATCAGACCTTTGTCAGTTGCAGGGTTGGTGAAGATCTTTTCCCAGTCAGTAGGCTGCCTTTGTGTCTTAGTGACAGTGTCCTTTGCTTTACAGAAGCTGCTCAGCTTCAGGAGTTCCCATTTATTCAATGTTGCCCTTAATGTCTGTGCAGCTGGGGTTATACGTAGGAAACGGTCTCCTGTGCCCAAATGTTGTAGAGTACTTCCCACTTTCTCCTCTATCAGGCTCAGTGTGTTCCGATTAATATTGAGGTCTTTAATCCATTTGGACTTGAGTTTTGTGCATGGTGATAGATATGGATCTACTTTCATTCTTCTACAGTTTGACATCCAGTTATGCCAGCACCATTTGTTGAAGATGCCCTCTTTCTTCCATTGAGTACTTTTGGCTCCTTTATCAAAAATCAGGTGTTCCTAGGTTTGTGGGTTAAGATCCGGGTCTTCTATTCAATTCCATTGATCGACTTCTCTGTTTTTATGCCAATACCAAGCTGTTTTCAATACTGTAGCTCTGTAATAGAGTTTGAAGTCAGGGATGGTAATGCCTCCAGAAGATGTACCTTTATTGTATAAGATTGTTTTGGCTATCCTGGGTTTCTTGTTTTTCCATATAAAGTTGATTATTGTCCTCTCAATCTCTGTGAAGAATTTTGTTGGGACCTTGATAGGGATTGCATTGAATCTGTAGATTGCTTTTGGTAGAACCGCCATTTTTACTATGTTAATCCTCCCAATCCAAGAACAAGAGAGATCCTTCCATTTTCTGGTATCCTCTACAATTTCTTTCTTCAGAGAATTAAAGTTCTTGTCAAATAGATCCTTCACTTCCTTGGTTAGAGTTACCTCAAGATATTTTATGCTATTTGTGGCTATCGTGAAAGGTGATACTTCTCTGATTTCCCTCTCTGCTTCCTTATTCTTTGTGTATAAGAGGGCAACTGATTTTTTGGAGTTGACCTTGTATCCTGCCACATTACTGAATGAGTTTATCAGCTGTAGGAGTTCTTTGGTGGAGTTTTTGGGGTAGCTTATATACATTATCATATCATCTGCAAATAACGAAAGTTTAACGTCTTCCTTTCCAATTCGAATCCCCTTGATCCCGTTATGTTCTCTTATTGCTATTGCTAGAACCTCAAGCACTATATTGAAGAGATAAAGAGAGAGTGGACAGCCTTGTCGTGTTCCTGAATTTTGTGGGATTGCCTTGCGTTTCTCTCTGTTTAATTTGATGTTAGCTGTTGGCTTGCTGTAAATAGCCTTTATTATATTTAGGAATAACCCTTGGATCCCTAATCTCTCCAAGACCTTTATTATAAAGGGGTGTTGAATTTTGTCAAATGCTTTTTCAGCATCTAATGAGATGATCATATGTTTTTTTCCTTCAGTTTATTTATATGATGGATTACATTTATAGATTTTCGTATGTTGAACCAGCCCTGTGTCTCTGGGATGAGGCCTACTTGATCGTAGTGGATAATTTTTCTAATGAGTTCTTGGATTCTGTTTGCCAGTATTTTATTGAGAATTTTTGCATCAATGTTCATGAGTGAGATTGGCCTGTAATTCTCTTTCTTGGTTGAGTCTTTGTGTGGTTTAGGTATCAGGGTAACTGTAGCCTCATAAAATGAATTTGGCAATGACTGTTCTGTTTCTATATTATGAAATACCTTAAGGAGTAAAGGTATTAGGTCTTCTTGAAAGTTCTGGAATAATTCTGAATTGAAACCATCTGGTCCTGGGCTTTTTTTGGTAGGGAGGTTTTTGATAACAATTTCTAATTCTTTGCGACTAACAGGACTATTTAGATTATTCACCTAGTCCTGGTTTAACTTTGGTATGTTGTACTTATCTAAAAAATGGTCGATTTCTTTTACATTTTCCAATTTTTTGGCATAAAGGCTTTTGTAGTAAGATCTAATGATTCTCTGAATTTCCTCTGTGTCTGTGGTTATGTCCTCCTTTTCATTTCTGATCTTATTAATTTGTGTGTTCTCTCTCTCCAGTTTGATTAGTTTGGCTAGGGGTTTGTCAATCTTGTTGATTTTCTCCAAGAACCAGCTTTTGATTTCATTGATTCTTTGGATTATTTTCTGTGTTTCTATTTCGTTGATTTCTGCCCTCAGGATTTCCAGTCTTCTACTCCTCCTAGGTGAATCTGCTTCTTTTTTTTCTAGAGCTTTCAGGTGTGTTGTTAGGTCTCCAATGAGTGCTTTCTCTGTGCTATAAACTTTCCTCTTAGCACTGCTTTCATTGTGTCCCATAGGTTTGAGTATGTTGTGTCTTTGTTTTCATTAAATTCAAGAAAGACTTTAATTTCTTTCTTTATTTCTTCCTTGACCCAGGTGTGGTTCATTAGTTGACTGTTCAGTTTCCATGAGTTTGTGGGTTTTCTAGGGGTAGCATTCTTGTTGATTTCTAATTTTAATCCATGGTGATCCAATAAGACACAGGTGGTTACTAATATGTTTTTGTAACTGTGGAAGTTTGCTTTGTTACCAAGTATATGGTCAATTTTCGAAAAAGTTCCATGAGCCACAGAGAAGAAGGTATATTCTTTCTTATTTGGGTGGAATGATCTATAGATGTCCGTTAAGTCCATTTGGTTCTTACCTCCATTAAGTCTTTCAATTCTCTGTTAGGTTTCTGACTGATTGACCTGTCCATTGGTGAAAGAGGAGTGTTGAAGTCTCCTACTATTAGTGTGTTTGGTTTGATGGCTGCCTTGAGTTCTAGAAGTGTTTCTTTTACATAAGTGGGAGCTTTTATATTAGGGGCATAGATATTCAGGATTGAGACTTCATTCTGAAGGATTTTTCCTGTTATGAATATAAAGTGTCCCCTTCCATCTCTTCTGATTGATTTTAGTTTGAAGTCAACTTTGTTAGAAATTAGTATGGCCACACCGGCTTGTTTCTTAGGTCCATTTGCTTGATAAACCTTTTCCCAACCTTTACTCTGAGTAGATGTCTGTCTTTGTGGTTGAGGTGTGTTTCTTGTAAACAGCAGAATGTTGGATCCTGTTTTCGTATCCAATCCCTTAGCCTGTCTTTTTTATAGGTGAATTGAGTCCATTGATATTAAGTGATATTAATGACCAGTGGTTGTTATCTCCGGTCATTTTGTTTAGTAGATTTTGTGTGTTACCCTTCTTTGAGTTGTGCTGGTGAAGGGTTGCTAGATGCCTGAGTTATTGTGGGCATTGTTGGACTCCTTGGTTAGTGATTTTCCTTCTATTACTTTCTGCAAGGCTGGATTTGTGGCTACGTATTGTTTAAATCTGTTTTTGTCCTGGAATACCTTGTTTTCTCCATTGATGGTGAATGCTAGCTTTGCCTAGTATAGTAGTCTGGGCTTGCATCCATGTTCATTTAATGTGTGTAGCACATCTATCCAAGACCTTCTGGCTTTCATGTTTTCCATTGCGAAGTCAGGTGTTAGTCTGATAGGTTTCACTTTATATGTTAATTGACCTTTTTTCTTTGCAGCTCTTAATATCTGTTCTTTATTCTGTGTGTTTTGTGTTTTGATTATTATATGGCGTGGGGATGCTTTCTTTTGATCCAGTCTATTTGGTGTTCTGTAGGCTTCTTGTATCTTCATATGAATATCATTCTTTAGGTTGGGGAAATTTTCTTTTTTTTTTTTTTTGATTTTTTTTTCGAGACAGGGTTTCTCTGTGGCTTTGGAGCCTGTCCTGGAACTAGCTCTTGTAGACCAGGCTGGTCTTGAAATCACAGAGATCCGCCTGCCTCTGCCTCCTGAGTGCTGGGTTTAAAGGTGTGCGCCACCACTGCCCGGCGGGAAATTTTCTTCTATAATTTTGTTTAATATATTTTCTGGGCCTTTGAGTTGTGATTCTTCTCCTTCTTCTACCCCACTTATTCTTAAGTTTGGTATTTTTATGCTGTCCCAGATTTCCTGGATGTTTTGTGTTAAGAATTAGTTGGATTTGTTTTGTTCTTTAATCTGTGATTTTATTTCCTCTATAGTATCTTCAAAGTCTGATATTCTTTCTTCCATCTCTTGTATTCAGTTAGAAATACTTGTCTCTGAAGTTTCTGTGCGTTTACTCAGAATTTCCATTTCCAGTCTTCCCTCGGATTGTGTTTTCCTCATTACCTCCATTTCATTTTTCAGGTCTTGTACTGTTTCCCTTACCTGTTTGATTGCTTTTTCTTGTATTTCTTGTTTTTCTTGGGTATCTTTGAGAGATTTATTTATTTCATCTACTTTTTTGTTTGTCATCTCCATTTCTTCATGGCAGTTTTTGACATCCTGTTTAAGGTCCTCTATTATTTTCATAAAGTACTGTTTAAGGTCGATTTCTTTTATTTCTTCTGGAGTAGGGTGTTCAATTCTTGTTTCAGGATGACTGGATTCTGGTGATGACATGTTGCCTTTCAGGTTGTTGGAGTAGTTCTTGCATTGGCACCTGTCCATCTCTTCCTTCAAATAGAGCTAGGAGAGACTTGGTGACTTGTTCCCATCCTTGCTCTGAGTGAATCTGGGTGGATCTCCTCAGTGCCAGGGCAGGAGCTATTCCTTGCAGCATAATCAGAATGAGCCTGCACTCCCTTTTCGGGCTCCTCAGAACTGCCTGGAGGGCAGCCTCTTCTCCCTCTGGTTAGGTGGCCTTGGTACAGGTTCAGGACACTTGAATACACTAGTGAAGGCCATCCAGATGGGACTCCAAAGAACTGAACCAGGGATTCCTTGTAGCTGAGGGACACCTCCCAGATGTGTCTTCCGGTTTTAAGATCTGGTGTCTTTGCTCCCAGATGTGTCTTCTGGTATGAATATCCGGTGTCTTTGCTCCCAGATGTGTCTTCTGGTCTTAATGTCCAGTGTCTTTGCTGGCTAGGGGGTTCCGGAGAGGGCCTACCTTGCCACAGGCAGGCTAATGAAACAAAGAAGCTCCTGCCAGCAGGTTGCACTCCCTATGCAGTCCCAGCGCCCTGCTTGGGCTGAGCTGGAGATGTTATGAACCCGAAGAGGGGAAGTAGAAGGAACAGTTTTCCTGGGTGCAAGCTGGGTGGGGTCGGAAGATGGAGGCAGTAGCTAGTGAGACTAGCTGCAGCTGGAAGACTCAGCCTGTGTCTTTTTATAGATGAATTGAGTCTATTTATGTTGAGAGATATTAATGACCAGTGATTGTTAATTCCATGGTTTTTTTGGAGGTAGTGTGTATGTTTCCCTTGTTTGGGTTTTGTTGGTATGAGGTTTTCTGTTGCTTGTGTTTTTGTGGATTCAGTTAGCTTCCTTGGATTAGGGTTTTTTTTCTAGTACTTTCTGTAGGGCAGGATTTGTGGATAGGTATTGCTTAAATCTGATTTTTGTTATGGAATATCTTGTTTTCTCCATTGATATTGATTGAAAGCTTTGCTGGTTTTAGTAGTCTGGACTTGCATCCATGGTCTCTTAGTGTCTGCAGCACATCTGCCACGATCTTCTGGCTTTCATGGTTTCCATTGAGAAATCCTTTGCAGCTCTTAATATTCTTTCTTTATTCTTTATGTTTTGCCTTTTGATTATTATATAACCAGGAGACTTTTTAAATCTAGTCTATTTGGCATTCTGTAATCTTCTTGTACCTTCATAGGGTATTTTTCTTCCATCTCTTGTATACTGCTGCTTTTGTTTGCATCTGTGGGTCCCATTCATTCACTCACATTTTCCAGTTCCAGAATTCCCTCAATTTGTGTTTTGTTTATTGCTACTATTTCAGTTTTCAAGCCTTGAACTGTTTGAACTGTTTGCTTTACCTGTTTGATTGTTTCCTTAAGTTTCTTTAAGAGATTTAGTGATTTGTGGCCAGGCAGTGGTGACACATTCTTTTAATTCTATCACTTGGGAGACAGAGGCAGGTGGATCTCTGTGAGGATGAGTCCAGCCTGGTCTATAGAGCAAGTTTCAGGACAGGGTCCAAAGCTACACAGAGAATACCTGTCTTGAAAGCCAGAAAAAATTAAAATAGTTTTACTGATTTCTTCCAATTTTTTATTTGTCTTTTCCTCCATTACTTAAGGGATTTTTCATTTCCTCTTTAAGGGCTCCTATCATTCTCATAAGTTATATTTAATCTTGGTTTTTTTCTGCTTCTTCTGGGTTAGAATGATCAGGTCTTCCTATTGTATGACCACTGATTTCTGGTGTTACCATGTTGCTTTTTGGTTTGATTGAAACCTTGCATTGATGCTTCACCATCTCTTTCTCCAATTGATGCTAGCAGTATCTTTGCCTCTTTTTCCAATCCTTGCAATTTCTGACTGTATCTTAGGGAATTCTTGTTCTGTTTTTAGCAGTTGCTGTCTCTGTTCTCCAGGAACTGCTGAGGTCTTTTTTTTTTAAAAAAAAAAAATTCTTTATTAATTATTTTTTGCCATTTCTCTTAGTCTGCTCTGTGTAGCTGCAGTGTACTTCAGAGTTCTTCTGAGATCACAGGGAATGGATGGGTTTGGGGGTAGGGTGGGTCTTGTACCTTACAGGATTCAGTGATGTGGGAGAGTCTACTGTTTGTGTTGATTTCATTCGTTAATAAAGAAACTGCATTGGCCAGCCCTTAGGTGGGTGGAGTAGACAGAAGAGGATGAAGGAAGTGAGGTAGATGGCTCAGTCAGATGCCACACCTCTCCTAAGTTAGTCAGACTGCCGTGCCTCTCCTTTGAGAGAGAGGCGATGAAGCTCCAGCCCAAGATGGATGTATGCTAGAAACTTCCCGGTAAGGCACCACTTGGTGGTTCTACACAGATTATTAGATATAGGTTAATCAAGATGTGAGTAAGAGGCTGAAACTAATATGGGCCAGGCAGTATTTAAAAGAATACAATTTGTGTGATGTTATTTTGGGTTTTAAGCTAGGCAGTGGCCAAGAGCAGGGCAGAGGGAAGCCGCCCGCAGCTCCACACTACAATTCAGTCATTGTGTGGGTGATGGAGTAGCCTACCTACAGGAAGCTTGCCTGCTGGCTGGCTAATGAAGGTGAGGCAGGTGGGGAAGGGACCTGGGGTTTTCCCCCATACTGAGGGCCTAGAGGATGGGATGCACAGCTGGGTTGCTGATCATGCACCCCTTGTTCTGCTCTGCCATCCTGTCTTTCTCAGGTACCCCCAAAAGTATTTGATGTCTACAAGTCAGGAGGAAACAGTTTTTAGAACTCGATGCCTTTTCCCCCTTAACTTGCCATGCCTAACTCTTCGCCTTTTTATTGGAAGAAAAAGAAAGGAGTGCTATTATTATAATTATGCTAGCCTGCCCTGTAACCTGGTTATCCTGTCCCTTTAAGAGACAAATTATGCCCCTCCATCCTCCATTCTCCCTATTCCTGCCTCTGAAGCAAGCTGATCTTGCCCCTCTTGTTTTCCTTTTCTCTTTCTATCCATTTTTCTCTTGAATGGAGGGGCAACCTCTGCTTTCTCCTCCTTCCCTCTTCTCTTTCTCTCTCCTTCTGTCTCTCTCTCTTTCCCATACATCTCTACCTTTATATCTTCACAATAACCACTGAATAAACTCTATATCCAAGCTCTCTCTGCATGGCATATTTGTCTTTCTGCCAACTCCTATGTCCTCTCTCACTTACAGTGGGACCTGCCAGGGCCACTCACCTACCATAAATCATAACAGGGGGTTGCCTATAGCTTCAAAGGTTCAGTCTGTTAAAATCATGACAGGGAACTTGTCAGCAAGTAGGCAGACCTGGTGCTCAAGCCCAGAGGCCTTACATCGTGATAGGCAACAGGAAGTCGATTAACAATCACAATGATGGAAGCTTGAACAAAACAGACCTTAAAGCTTTCCTCCACAGTGACAAACTTTCTCTAACAAGGCTTCACTTAATAGTAGTGTTTTTCCATTTCAGGACCATTTTTGTTTCAAACAACCAAGTACTTAAATGGACTTGATGGTAAAATTTTTAATTTTGAAATCATAAGCATTGAGGCCCATGGACTACTTTGCTGGTTATAGAAGAGGGCAAGATGTACTGAGAAATGGATTGGTAGTAGAATTGTCCTCAGAAAGAGCAACTAGGAAGATATTCTGCTCTTTCCTGGGGCTAACTATGATGTGAGAAAATGCTTACTCTGGAACATGTTCAGATGAGTGCTTGTTTGTTTTTAATTTGATTTGCTGTGTGTGTGTGTGTGTGTGTGTGTGCATGTGTGTGTGTATGCTTGCACATGTTCCATTGTACATATTTGGAGGTCAGAGAACAACTTCAGGCAATAGTCTACTCCTTCCAATGTGAGTTCCAGGGATTGAACTCAAATTTTCAGGATTGTGTGGCAGGGTGATGGAGGAGAGTCATCTGTCTATGTGTTACTTTCATTGGTTAATAAAGAAACTGCCTTGGCCCTTTAATAGGACAGAAAATTAGGTAGGCAGAGTAGACAGAACAGAATTGTGAGAGAAAAAAAGCAGAGTCAGGCAGACACCCCAGGCAGTTGCCATAGCTCTCCTCTCTGAGATGGACGCAGGCTAAGAATCTTCCTGGTAAGCCACTACCTTGTGGTGCTACACACATTAATAGAAATGGGTTAATCAAGACGTGAGTTAGCCAGTAAGTAAGAGGCTAGAGCTAATGGGCCTAGCAGTGTTTAAAAGAATACAGTTTCCATGTAATTATTTTGGGCGTACAGCTAGCCAGGTAGAGGGACACTGCCCACTGCTCCTTCTAGAGAGTGGCGCCCAATGTGATGGACTAAATCCATTTAAAATCTGAGAGGGCTTAAAAAGGAGACAGAGAGAGTTTAACACAGCTTTTTGCTGTTTGCTAGGATGTGCCGTAGAGAGATTTTCTGTTTCAGCAATAGCGGCAGAAAAAAAGCTGCATCATTTTAAAATGCAGCTTCCTGGGCTGTGCTGCCAGCACGAACTCTGGCTATAAAGCATTTCAATGGCTTTTATGAGACTAGATGTTTGTGTGCCCACTCGGGATCGGAAAGTACTCTGAGACCATGCCAATGGCTCAGTGCTCCCCGCCTGCACCTGGTCAGATGGCCGAATCAGGCTTAGGTGAGTGGGAGAGCATGGCGGATTTCTGCCACCATACAGAGAGATGTTTCCAGGCTGTGCGATGCTTGCAGTGGCAGATTTGGATGTAACTCAGATTAAAAGCTCATTCTCAGAGTTAAACTGCTACGGCTTGCTTGATGGCAATGTGGACTTGCTGTGTGCCTGGAACTGTGAGTAACTCAGGGGCACCAAATGGCTCTGAGGCAGGAGCGGCTCTGCCATGCTGAACTGTGCTGAACTCAGGCAGGATCTATCATAATTACCATAATAACAGCGCAGTTAAGGTTTAGACTGGGCAGGAAACAGGTGGTACCTTATTACTCCTATGTGGCGCAAGCTAAAGTTTTTAAGAAGCACTTAGCATTTTAAGCAGTGCTCCTAGATAGTAAAGAATTACAGATTCACAATAGGACAGATTCAGACATAAAAGACCTTTAAATGGGTGACAGGTTTGGATGAGTATACATAGGCTTGGGAGAGAGAAGAAAAAGAATATAGAGAATAAAGTTAATGGTTAAAAAAGGGTAAAGTCTTTAAAGAGACAGAATAAAGTAAAGTGATAGAGTAAAAATAAGCCCCATAAAAATGGAAAATTCACAGAGGGTCTTGATTATGTATTTTATTGTGTTTTCTTTAAATTTTTTGACTGTGAAGGAGCTAAATACAGAGAGACATTTCATTGTATGGGCTGCTAGGCTAAGCCACCATGTATATTATTATGACTGCAGAATTTGGGTCTAAGGACATGATGCTTTGGAAAGGAGGTTCTTCTTCTTTTGTTTTCATAGAGGATGAGACCCTGTGGATTGTTTCTATCCCAATATGGTATTATAGACCACGCCCTCCTGAAAGGTTGCTGTGAACACCCTCAAAAAATTACTTCACTCAACTGCCAACTGAGATGAACCTGGCACACAGGTTACACCATGAAAGATCTGATTAACATGCCCCCATTCAGCACAAAGCAGTTTGGAGAGAAATAACTGTGCCCATATTCCCAAATATTGTTTATATATTTTCTTTGACATTTTAAGGGGGACATGATAGAGATATGAATAATTTGTATTGGTATGGATTTTAAGATCAATTTTGTTATATGTATATGTATTTCTTATCTTGATTAAGGTATTATGATTGTGTAGTTTATTTTAAAAATGTAAAAAGGAAATATAGGTTGTTAGTAGATAATCATTGATAATAGTCAAGCTTTTAGTCATGTTAGTTAGATTTTCTAGATATATAGAGATATATTTCAGTTAAATAGGCATTCTTCATATCTTTCAAAGACTACAGAATATGGCATTTAATAATGTTTTAATAACTTAGGGCTTTTCATGACAATGAGACACGTCTGCTCCTGGCAGTACCAGCTACTTTAGGAGGAAGATGGGCATTGAAGAGGCTCCTTATGGATTTTGATAGCCATTTGGTCAAGAAACTGATCTTGCCTGGACTGTTGCAAAAACTGGACACAAAGAACCTGCAGAAAGAGGACTGATAAACTTCTCTAAAGGTGAGATGGTCTTACGGGGTTCCCGAATCATGAAAATGTCTGCGAGACATTCTGCAGGACACAGAAAAAAGTGACTGGACTGTCTTTGAATTTTCCTGCTTCATGGAAATGTCTGCTGGATACTATGGGCCTGAAGGCCAAAGATGGATGCCCCAATGGTACAGAAGAACTTTGGGTGACTTTCCAGGCAGCGAGATGTCTCTGTCATTTCTAGAGTTTGGAAGTTGCTTACTTCTTGTTTACTTAGGTAATATTATATCCTTTTGGAGTCTTAGATGGAGTTGAAGAATGGTTAGTTATAGTTATAGTTTTCCTTTGTAATGGTAAAAGATAAAGTAGATATAAATATTGTAACTGTAATTCTTGCTTGATAACTTTTTTGCTATATGTAATTTTACTATGTTAAAGCCTTTCTTTTTTGTTTAAACAGAAAAAGAGGAAATGATGGAGGAGGGTCATCTGTCTATGTGTTACTTTCATTGGTTAATAAAGAAACTGCCTTGGCCCTTTAATAGGACAGAAAATTAGGTAGGCAGAGTAGACAGAACAGAATTGTGGGAGAAAAAAAGCAGAGTCAGGCAGACGCCTCAGGCAGTTGCCATAGCTCTCCTCTCTGAGATGGACGCAAGCTAAGAATCTTCCTGGTAAGCCACTACGTTGTGGTGCTACACACATTAATATAAATGGGTTAATCAAGATATGAGAGTTAGCCAGTAAGAGGCTAGAGCTAATGGGCCAAGCAGTGTTTAAAAGAATACAGTTTCCATGTAATCATTTTGGGTGTAAAGCTAGCCGGATGGTGGGACACAGCCTGCTGCTCCTTCTATAGCAGGGGATTTGATCCTTGAGCCATTTGGCTGTACTTGAAAAAAGTTTTTTCCTTACCACTGTGTAGATACTTTTAATACCAGGCATATCTGAAGTGTTCATCTATTTATTCTTTTATCAATAGAAACTCAGGAGTCAGATGCTGGGGTAAAAGCCTGATTAATTAGAGAAGTGGAGAAGAAGTGACCGGTGACTTCCTCTTTCTCTCCTTCCTTTATTCAGAAGAGCTGAGCATTTCTATAAGTCACTCCCTAGTAGTTCCTGTGTCTCTCTGTATGTCCTCAGTCCTCCAAAACCAAATAGTTCTGTGACATTTACCTTTGAATTTCCCAAAGCTACCTTTGATGTCCTCCAGAAGGAGGATATTGCCCCACAATGATAAATCCACCTGGATTGTCGTGACATCAAAAAACTGACAAACTCCACCCAACAATCAACTTTGAACTACAAACTTCTCAGGAAAATTTCAAGGCAGTTAGCTGAGATGGTTCAACCCTATAGACTACTTCAACCAAGACTCAGATAAGCACTGCCTTTCCCCATTTCACTGAGACAGCACAACAGCTAGCTCTCTCAAGACTTGACTGTTTGCTCAACTTCTCAGGGCCCCTAAAAATGCTGTCAACTTCAGACAACAGGAAGTAATTTTAAGAACATGATGCCCACATTTCCAAGAGGTGGGGTGAGCAAGTTTATTCATTGTTTGGTAGAATAATGGTTTGAGTAATAAAGACTGCTTGTTGGTTCCCAGCTGCTCAAGCCCTGGAAATAATCCCACAGAAACCATATTATGTAAATCACTGCTTGGCCTATTACCTCTAACCTCTTATTGTTAGCTTTTACATTTCAATTTAAACCCATTTCTATTAATCTTACATCACCACAAGGGTCATGGCCTACCATCAAATTTTGGCGTGGTCCTGTCTCCAATAGAGGCTCCATGGCTTCTCTCTGACTCTGCCTCATTTCTTCCAGTATTCAGTTTAGTTTTTCCTGCCTCCCTAAGTTCTGCACTATCAAACAAAAGCCAAGGCAGTATTGCTGGTTACAGATACACAACAAAGACAAATCCAAATAAAAGAGACCCCTAAATTGTCCACAGTGTTAATAAATGTATGTGGGGTTGAGCAAAAAAAAATATAGACAGCTAAAAAATATTTTAAAAAAAGATAAAGTCTTTAAAGTGACATAGTATAATATTTAATATATATGATATATAATATTAAGAGCATAATATAAAATATATGCAATACTATATATTAATAGATAATAAATATAATAAATAACAAAATAAATAACAAATAATAAAATAAATATTAAAATAATATATTTAAAACCAATAAACCCTCAGAAATATGGAGAATACACAAAGTATCTGGGTTATGCATATTATTGTGTTTTCTTTGAAAATTTTTTTACTAGTGAATGAACTAAGTACAAAGATACATTTCATTGTATGGACTGCTAAGCTAAACCACATATATAGCTTAAAGGTATCTTGATTTCAAAATACGGATCTAAGGATACTTTGCTTTGGCAAAGAGGTTCTTATTTTCTTTCTACAAAGGATGAGAACCTGTGGATTCATGTAACATGAGGGAGGCCTGCTTGGGTTTTTCTGTCCCACCTGTTACCCCCACAGCCGGCAAGCCCCCAAGAAAATCACACAGAGATCTCTATAAGTTATAAAGCTGATTGGCCCATTAGGTTAGTCTATTTATTAGCTCTTGTAGCTTATATTAACCCATTATTCTGATCTATATTAGCCATGTGGCTCAGTAACCTTTTTCAGTGGGGCAGATCACACTCCTGCTGCTTTGGTGATCTGGGCAGGAGTGGGAGGAATCAACTTCCTCCTTCCCAGAATTCTCCTGTTCTCAATTGCATCACCTCTACTTCCTGTCTGGTTTTCCTGCCTATACTTCCTGGCTGGCCAATCAAACGTTTATTTAAAAACATGATTGACAGAATACAGACAATTCTCCCACATCACTTCCCCCTCTTTAAAAAAAAACCAAAGGAAAAATATTCATAGTCCCATTTTTGGAAATGAGGGCATAGTATTTCAGGCTACTTCCAGCTGGTTGGGGTGGCTGAATAATATTATGGGATCCTAAAGAAAATTTAGAGTTTTGATCAAGTCCTGACTGAAGTATCCTGTGAGTCTTCATCATCTCAGACAGCAATCTTGAACCTGTTTTGGATGAAGAACTCAGACATCTGGGCCATCTATTCCTGCTGGAGATTTCTCAGGTGGTCTTTCCTTGATCAAAGCTGATTTTTTCTTAACTCTGAATAAATCCAGAGCCTCTCTTTTTTTTTTGTGGAAACAAAAGCAAAATCTCTTCTTCAAAGTAACATACATTTTGACTTCAATTTTGAAGTCAAGGGATTTCAAAATATCTATCTTGGATTAATTTTGCAGCATTTATAAGTAAATATCTTTTAGTAGCTGTTGCTCCTTCTTCAGCATTTCAATAATTTAAAGAGAGCATAATAGCATACAGAATTAAGATTTTCTGTGTATTTTTTTTTATCTTTACATGGCTTTATTTTAACCTATTTTTATTTTTACTTTTAACATTTGTCTTTTTTGAGACAGGTTTTTTGTATATCTTTGTCTTTCTGTAGATGCAATTATCTGTGTGGGTGCCATTCTGTAACATGAGGGAGGCCTGCTTGGGTTTTTCTGTCCCACCTGGTACCCCACAGCCAGCAGAGTCCCAAAGAAAAATCACACAGAGAATCTCTATAAGTTATAAAGCTGATTGGCCCATTAGGTCAGGCTACTTATTAGTTCTTGTAGGTTATATTAACCCATTATTCTGATCTATGTTAGCCATGTGGCTCAGTACTTTTTTCAGTGGGGCAGATCACATCCTGCTGCTTTGGTGATCTGGGCAGGAGAGGGAGGAATCAACTTCCTCTTTCCCAGAATTCTCCTGTTCTCATTGCATCACATATACTTCCTGTCTGGTTTTCCTGCCTATACTTCTTGGCTGGGCAATCATTGTTTATTTAAAACATGATTGTCAGAATACAAACAATTCTCCCGCACCAGATTCATTCCAGTCTAAAATGGTTTAATAGACAACAAACCTCCCAGAGGTCACCGTGAACACCCTCCCCCAAAATTACTTCTTCCAACAAAAAGCAGGAAGCAATTTGGAGAAAATGTACAGCCATATTCGCAAATATTGCTTTTAAATATTTTTTTATATTTAAAGGGGGATATGCTATTGAGATGAATACTTAGCATTGGTATGCATCTTGTATTGTTGAAACAAATTTAAAGTCAATTTGTTATACTATATATATATATATATGTATATTTCTGCTCTTGATTAAGGTATTATGTTTATATAGCTCATTTAAAAATGTAATGTATAATTAAGAATATATGTAATAGAGTCATCTATAATAGTCAAATTTGTCGTCATGTTTGTTAGATTTTCTAGAAATACAGAGATTTATTTCAGATGGATAGGGATTTTTCAAATTTTTCAGAGACTTCAGACTATGACATTTAAAGTGTTTTTAAAATTTAGGACTTTTCATGACAGAGACACATCTGGTTCTGGGAGCACCAATCTACTTCAAGAGGAAGATGGGCATTGAAGAAGCTCCTTATGGAGTTAGTAGCCATTTGGGCAAGAAACTTGCTCTTGCCCTGGACTGCTTGAATACTGGACATGCATGACCCACAGAAAAATGACTGCTAAACTTGCCTAAAAGTGAAACAATCCTTTGGGGTTCCTGTTTTATGAAAGAGTCTGCTAAACATTCTGCAGGACACGAAAAAATGACATACAAACTGCCATATAGGTGAAAAGTGTCTTTAAAATTTCCTGCTACATGGAAAAATCTGCTGGATACTATGGGCTAGTAGGTTAAAGATGAATGCCCCAACAGTACAAAGAAGTTTGGGTGACTTTCCAGGCAGCAAGATATCTCTGTCAATTCTAGAGTTTTGGAAATTGCTTACAATGCACTTCCTGTTAACTTTAGGTAATATTATATCCTTCTGGAGTCTTTGAAGGAATCAAAAGATTAAGGTTTATAGTTTTCCTTAGTTGTGATTAAAAGATAAAATAGATATAAATATTGTA
Source organism: Arvicola amphibius (assembly GCF_903992535.2). Classification (NCBI taxonomy): domain Eukaryota; kingdom Metazoa; phylum Chordata; class Mammalia; order Rodentia; family Cricetidae; genus Arvicola; species Arvicola amphibius. The sequence goes on from NW_024582325.1 coordinate 104,129, forward strand.
ACTGTAATTCTTGCTTGATAACTGTTTTTGTTATATGTAATTTTACTTCGTATGTAAAGTTAAACACTTCCTTTTGTATTTAAATATAAAAAAGGAGGTGATATGGGAATTCCCCTCTATATGCCTGTAAATACCGTATTTGTGTATATAAAGAAACTGGCTTGGGCCTGGATAGGGTAAGAACTAGAAGCTAGGTGTGGAAAACTAAACTGCGTTCTTGGGAGAATGAAGGTGGGTGTTTAGTGAGAAGCCATGTAAGCTCCGACCCAGAGAACAGAATGCCAGTACCTTATAGCCAGTAAGCACAGGCCATGTGGCAATACACAGATTAATGGAGATGGGGTTTAAACTAATATGTAAGAGTTAGCTGATAAGAATGCAAGAGCTAATGGGCCAAAGCGGTGGTTTTAAATAATATAGTTTCCTGTCTGCGGGCTGTGGTGGCCGCAACGCCTTATAATCCCAGCACTCTGGAGGCAGAAGGCAGGTGCTGGATCTCTGTGAGTTCGAGACCAGCCTGGTCTACAAGAGCTAGTTCCAGGACAGGCTCTAAAGATGCAGAGAAACCCTGTCTCGAAAAACCAAAAAAAAAAAAAAAAAAAAAAAAAATAATATAGTTTCTGTGAGATTATTTCGGGTCTGAACTGCTAGGCAACTGGGGAACAAACAAGTGGCCTCCTTATAACAATGGGTAAGTGTCATTGTTTGAAGGTGTTGGCTAGAAGTTGTTATTAGTCATGGTCACGGAGGACATTAATTTAAAAAGATTACATTCAGAGATCGTGTTCTGAAATGAAAATGGGGGGATACAGGAATGATAGGATAAAAGAGTAGATACTGAATCTTCTTTTAAACAAAAAACCAACTATTAGGCTCAAATATTTTATATTAGTATGGGTTTTTTTGTATGTAATACCAATTCAACATTATTTTTGTTATACTGTATATTTTTCAATTATTGTTTAAGGTAATGTACCTATACAGCTCATTTAACAATGTAGTGTAAATTTCTATCCCTTGAAAGTTATTATTATAGACTATTTATGATAATTAACAAATACAGATTAGTGATTAGTCATCTACCAATCAAATTTATTAGTCATCTACCAATCAAATTTATGGCCATGTTAATTATGTTTTAAATGTTAAATAGAGATATATTTTTAAAAGATAGGTAGTCTTCAAGCACTGCAGAGAACAACAGAAAATGCCATTTAAGATTCTTTAATGATGTAAGGCTTTTCAAGACAGTGAGACATGTTCATTCCTGGTAGCAGCAATCTACTTCAGAAAAACATGATAGTCATTGAAAATCTATGGAGTTTGTTTTCCTTTTTATCAAAGTTAACTACTGGAAAAGAAACTGCTCTTGCCTTGACTCCTGACAGTATGTTGTTGAAATTGGACAAGCAGGACATAAAGAACGTAGTATATGGATGATTCTCTCCCACCTGGTCCAGCAACCATTCAGTCTGAAAGAAACACACAGAGGCTTATAACATTTACAAACTGTTTGGCCTATTATCTCAGGCTTATTATTAACTAGATCTTACAAGTTAAGTTAACTCACAATTCTTATCTATGTTAGCCACGTGGTTGGTACTTTATCAGTGAGACATTCTCATCTTGCTTTCCCTGCTTCTGGATGGTGACTGCAGACTGAGCATTTCCTTCCTTCTTAAAATTATCCTAATCCTCATTCACCCTGCTCATATCCTGCCTGGCTATGGCCCAATTAAGCTAATTTTATTAAAAACCTAATATGAGTGACAACAATCTTTGCAGCGGTACAAGACTATTAACCCACCACTACTTCCCCCTTTTTTCTTTTCAAATACATAGAATTCTTAAACTAAGATCCTTATGTTTAGCCTTTTTTTCTGAGTCATGATCCAAATAATCTAGCTTGTAACCAACACTCTAAAAAAAGACAAACTATCCGTAGTCCAGTAACCACACTCCTAAAAAAAAATAGACAAACATTCCAATAGGTCCAGTTTTTGGGGACGTGTAGTTGTGTTTTCTAGCTACCTTTCTGAATGATTTGGGGAAGCCTGACAATCTTGTGAGACCTAAGGAAAATTTACGATTATGGTGAAGTCCTGACTGGAGTTTTCTGTGAGCCAGGATCATCCAAACCCCTCTTAGGTCATGGGGGTGTAAGCCGCTAGTCTTTGTATGGTTGGATTCAGCACTGTCTCTGAGAGCTTGTCACAACAAGTTAAATGAGAATCACTATGTAAGATGTCCCAGTAGGTACACAATCAATTGCATCCAGATAAAATAGGAAGACAGACTCTCTTGAGTGTAAACCTGTGGCTATGACCATTTCAATATTTTCAGCTTTTTCATTAGGATGGTGTCCTAACTTTCTTCCCTGGGCAGATAACACAGCGTACACACTCCTGTTAAATGTTTGATATAGACTGACTAATATTTAACTAAGACAACTGTAGCTCTGTATGTATATGTTGGATTCCATGATGCCACTTGGAAACACTTTCTAGTGACAATTCCATAAGTCAGAGATTATAAGACATTTTCATTTTGGCGGAGGTGGCAGATTTCAAGTTATCCTCTGGTGGGGCCCATTAAAAGGCAGGGTGACTCTATTCTAACATTGCTTTCAGTCGGGTGGATGAACATGGACTTTTGGCAGGAAGGAGGGTTACATGGCTAAGAATTTGATAATGGTCTTTGTTCTTGAAAATTTGGGTTTGACATCTTCTTGTGAGTTGAGTCAACCGAGTTATGGAAAAGGAAATGCCTTACTCCCTGATGCATAGAGATGGTGACAAAGATGCACATGAATATGGTAGCACAAGCACACATTCACATGAACACAAGGAAAAACAGGGTATGAGGATATATGCAGTAGAAACCTAATGACAGATAAAAATGACTGAGCCATTATACCCTCCCTTCGGGATGTCTTCTGAAGAAATGTGAGGTAGAAAACATCAGCTTCCCCTGCCCTAAACTTCACTTCCTCCCTTCCTTCCTATCATCTCTAGAATCAAGGAGAAGTAGCCAGAACTTGGGGCTCTGCCTCATGCCAGGGCACATACTGCTTACAATGATTGTATAAGAGCAATAAAAATCATTTGAGCCCCAGAGTAACTTCAGCAGCTGTCTGCATAGATCAGCACAGATTGGCTGCTGAGCTATAATTTTGTATTTACCTGGAGGGCACTTTTCTTGATATTTTGCTATTTGGCTTCTTAGATTTATAAATTATAGCTTGGACAACCAGCTACATAGGCCCTTGGCTTGGAACTTGTACATCCAGCATCACCCAGGAAGAGGTTTAGTCCAGTTTTGTTAGACCTGATAAACTACAGGCTTCAGCAGAGTCAGATGCTGTGAATAAAGTAAGATCTCCCCCTCAAGTAACTTTTCTTACAGAAGCTCAGTTTAAGATTACAGCAGGGACCCAAAGATCACAAGAAACATGAGTACTTTCACTGATCTTGGGGCCCACACCATGATCCACACCTGGTGAGGCAGAAGGTTAAACATGGTGTACTCTAGTCACATATGAAAACTCTACAAGTTAGACAATTCCTGTTTCCTCATTCAGGATTTTATGGGTAAGTTACATGTCATTTTGATGTTTTTCCCATCACCATTTTACACACCCCTTGGAATTTGTCTTTACATACTCATGGTTGTTGTGCTTTCTCAACATCTCAAAAACTGACATACCACAGAAATAATGCTAAAATGCTTTTTGCCTCAGCCCTCCTTATTATTTATATCTCTCATTCCTTTGATATCAGGATTGCTCAAACATTAATTTATCTTTGATTTGCTTTTCTAAAAAAGCAAACAAAACATGTGATTACAAATCTAGTTTTAGTAATGCTCATTTCATAGTTCTTAGAAAAGAAGCATTGGGCCATCAGACAGCAACTCACAGAATCCCACAACTGTACAAATGCAGAAATCAACAGCTCATGGGGATCCCATCCATATCTATAGAGAGATCTATATCCTAGCTCTTGCATCAATGGTTCCAGAAATATGTGGTAGAGGGTTTAGAAAGACACTATGAGGCAGAACACTCTGAAGTATACTGTGAAACTCTCTCTCTTAGGAATGGCTTTATAAACCAAAACAGAACAGTGAATATATGGATGTGGAAGTGGAAACTTTTGAAGATTTCACCCCTAGTCCAAGAATTATTCCCTATCAGGGATGAGCTCACTCATGGTTCACAAAATACAATGTGAAATTAACTAAAACCCAAGAAGATGTGACCTTTTTTTGAGGGATTTTTCTGGATTGAATCATTTGAAGTAAACAGACCCACTTAATTCAGATCTTTTGAGGTGTCAGAATCCATCTAAATCTTGGCCACACTTTCTTGTGGCAGCCTTGCAAAGGATGTTTTCCTTTCCCTTTTTGTTTTGTTTCAAGACAGGGTTTCTCCATTTATCTTTGACTGTACAGAAACTCTGTCTGTTGACCAGCCGGCCTCCACCTCACAGTGATCCATTTGTTTCAGCCTCCTGAATGTTGTGATTAAAGGTGTGTCACCACGCCCGGCCTATGGATTTTTCTTGGTTAATCATTTGAAGTGGACAGATCCAAGTAAAACCCAATCTTTTTTTAAAGCATTTTGTTTTTTTAATATTTATTTGTTTATTTATTGTATATACAATATTCTGTCTGTGT
>NW_024582325.1:109305-165055 GCF_903992535.2 Arvicola amphibius
TGTGGCTTACTGGCTAAGTAACAGTGTCTGTGTCTGTTGGGGCTACATGGCATCTCTCTGACTTACCTCCTTTCTCCCAGCACACAGCCTAGCTTTCCCTGCCTAGTTCTGTTCTTCCTGTGCCATAGGCTCAAAGCAGTTCTTTATTCATTAACCAATAAAAGCAACATGCAGGCAGAAGGACCCTCCCATACCATTCCCCCTTTTCTGTTTAAACAAAAAGGAAGCTTTAAAACAGCAAAATTACATATAACAAACCATTTATCAAGCAAGAATTATAGTTACAATATTTCTATTTATCTTTTATCATAACTGATGGAGATAGAGACAGAGATCCACATGGGAGCACTGGACTGAGATCCCAAGGTCCAGATGAAGAGCAGAAGGAGGGGAGAACATGAGCAAGGAAGTCAGGACCACGAGGGGTGCGTCCACCCACTGAGACTGTGGGACTGATCTAATGGGAGCTCACCAAGGCCAGCTGGACTGGGACTGAATGAGCATGTGATCAGACTGGATTCTCTGAATGTGGTTGACAATGAGGGCTGACTGAGAAGCCATTGATAAAGGCAACTGGGACTTGTTTCTACTGCATGTACTGGCTTTTTGGGAGTCTAGTCTGTTTGGATGCATATCTTCCTAGACCTGGGATGGAGTGGGGAGGGCCTTGGACTTCCCACAGAGGCAGGGTACCCTGACTTCTCTTAGGACTAGAGAGGGAGGGGAAGGGGGAGGGGGAGGGAACTGGGAGGAGGAGAGGAGGTGGGAAATTTTTAATAAACAAAAAAGAAAAAAACAACAAAAAGAAAAACCCATAACTATCTATTTTTCAACTCCATCAAAGACTCCAGAAGGATATAATATTACCTAAGTAAGCAGACAGTGCATTGTAAGCAACTTCTAAAGTTCTAGAATTGAGAAAAACATCTTACTCCTGGACAGTTGCCCAGAGTTCTTCCTGTACAATTGGGGCATCCATCTTCATCCTATAGGCTCATAGTATCCAGCAGACTTTTTCACAAAGCAGGAATTTCAAAGACAGTTCCACCTATTATGGCCGTTTGTCCAACACATTCTCGTTGTGTTCTGTCAAATGTCTAGCAGACTTTTTCATGTAGCAGGAATCTGAAAAATTGTTTTCACCTTTAGGCAAGTTTAGCAGTCATTTCTCTTTGGGTCCTGCATTTCCAGTTTATTTATGCAGTCCAGGCAAGAGCAGTTTCTTGCCAATGGTCAACTAACTCCATAAGAAGTCTCTTCAATATGCCCATCATCCTCTTGAAGTAGCTTGGTGCTGCCAGGAACAGATGTGCCTCATTGCCCTGAAATGTCTTAAGTTCTTTTTTTTCTTTTTTTTTTACTTTTTTTATTATTTTCTAAATTTTAATCTTGTTAATTCATCTCCTCCCCCTCCTCCTCCCCCTTCCCTCTCCTTCCTTCCACCCATACCCCCACTCCACCCCTCTCCAAGACAAAGAGCCATCAGGGTTCCCTTCACTATGTTAAGTCCAAGGTCCTCCCAGCTCCCCCTAAGTCCAGGAAGGTGACCAACCAAACTGACCAACCAAACTGACAAGGCTCACAGTGAGCCCCGTCCATGCTGTAGAGTTCATGTTCATTGCCATTGTCCTTGGTTTTCTCAGTCCTCCTCCACCGTCAGCCACATTCAGAGAGTCTGGTTTGGTCCCCTGTTCCATCAGTCCCATTCCAACTGGACTTGGTGGTCTCCCGTTAGATCTGTCCCACCGTCTCAATGGGTAAACACACTCCTCAGGGTCCTGACTTCCTTGCTCATGATCTCTCTCCTTTTGCTCCTCATCAGTACCTTGGGAGCTCAGTCCTGTGCTCCTATGTGGGGTTCTGTCATTTTCTCCATCCAATGCCAGGTGAAGATTCTATGGTGATATGCAAGATATTCATGAGTATGGCAATAGGATCTGGACATTTCTGGCACCCTCTCCTCAGCAGCCCAAGGACCTAGCTGGGGGCGTCTTCCTGGACACCTGGGAATCCCTCTAGAGTCAAGTCTCTGCCAACCCTAGAATGGCTCCCTTAACTAAGATATATAGTTCCTTGTTCCCATATGCACCCTTCCTATATCCCAACCATCCTATTCCTCCAAGCTCTTCCCATCCTCCACTTCACACTTTTCTCTCCCCATCCTCCCCTTCCCCCATCCCACCCCACCCCCATGTTCCCATTTTTTGTCCGGCAATCTTGTCTACTTCCAGTATCCAGGAGGATAAGTATATGTTTTTCTTTGGGTTCACCTTCTTATATAGCTTCTCTAGGATTTTTTACGAAGTATAAGCTCGATGTCCTTTATTTATGGCTAGAAACCAATTATGAGTGAGTACATCCCATGTTCATCTTTTTGGGCCTGGGTTACCTCACTCAGGATGGTGTTTTCTATTTCTATCCATTTGCATGCAAAATTCAAGATGTCATTATTTTTTACCGCCGAGTAGTACTCTAATATGTATATATTCCACACTTTCTTCATCCATTCCTCCACTGAAGGGCATCTAGGTTGTTTCCAGGATCTGGCTATTACAAATAATGCTGCTATAAACATAGTTGAACAAATGCTTTTGTAATATGATTGGGCATATCTTGGGTAAATTCCCAAGAGTGGGATTGCTGGATCCTGGGGTAGGTTGATCCCAAATTTCCTGAGAAACCTCCACACTGCTTTCCAAAGCGGTTGGACAAGTTTGCATTCCCACCAGCAATGGATGAGTGTACCCCTTACTCCACATCCTCTCCAGCAAAGGCTATCAGTGGTGTTTTTGATTTTAGCCATTCTGACAGGTGTAAGATGGTATCTCAACATTGTTTTGATTTGCATTTCCCTGATTGCTAAAGAGGTTGAGCATGACCTTAAGTGTCTTTTGGCCATTCGAACTTCTTCTGTTGAGAATGCTCTGTTCAGTTCAGTGCTCCATTTTTTAATTGGGTTCATTAGCATTTTAAAGTCTAGTCTCTTGAGTTCCTTATATATTTTGGAGATCAGACATTTGTCTGTTGTGGGGTTGGTGAAGATCTTTTCCCAGTCAATAGGCTGCCTTTTTGTCTTACTGACAGTGTCCTTTGCTTTACATAAGTTGCTCAGCTTCAGGAGGTCCCATTTATTCAATGTTGCCCTTAAATGTCTGTGCTGCTGGGGCTATACTTAGGAAAGTGTCCTCCTGTGCCCAAATGTTGTAGAGTACTTCCCACTTTCTCCTCTAACAGGTTCAGTGTGTTCAGATTGATATTGAGGTCTTTAATCCATTTGGACTTGAGTTTTGTGCATGGTGATAGACACGGATCTACTTTCATTCTTCTACAGGTTGACATCCAGTTATGCCTCCACCATTTGTTGAAGATGCTTTTCTTTCTTCCATTGTGTGCTTTTAGCTCCTTTATCAAAAAATCAGGTGTTCCTAGGTTTGTGGGTTAAGATCTGGATCTTCTATTCGATTCCATTGGTCGACTTCTCTATTTTTATGCTAATACCAAGCTGTTTTCAATACTGTAGCTCTGTAATAGAGTTTGAAAGTCAGGGATGGTAATGCCTCCAGAAGTTCCTTCTTGTATAAGATTGTTTTGGCTATCCTGGGTTTCTTGTTCTTCCATATAAAGTTGATTATTGTCCAATCAAGATCTGTGAAGAGGGGTTCCCAGGTTTCCAGGGAGACACCCCAGTTAGTTCCTTGGGCAGCTGAGGAGAGGAGCCTGAAAAGGCCAGTTCCTATAGCCATACTGATGAATTTCTTGCATATCACCCATAGAACCTCCACCTGGCGATAGATGAAGAAAATGACAGAGCCCCACATTGGAGCACTGGACTGAGCTCCCAAGGTCCTGATGAGGAGCAGAAGGAGAGAGAACATGAGAAAGAAAGTCAGTACCGTGAGGGAACCTCCACCAGGCGATAGATGAAGAAAATGACTGAGCGCCACATTGGAGCACTGGACTGAGCTCCCAAGGTCCTGATGAGGAACAGAAGGAGATAGAAATGAGAAAGAAAGTCAGGAACGTGAGGGGTGTGTTCACTCATGGAGACAGTGGGACAGAACTAATGGGAGATCACCAATTCCAGTTGGAATGGGACTGATGGATCATGCGACCAAACCGTCTCTCTGAATGTGGCCAACAGTGGGGGCTGACTGAGAAGCAAAGGACAATGGCGCTGGGCTGTGATTCTTCTGCATGGACAGGGCTCTGTGGGAGCCTTCTCAGCTTGGTAGATACCTTCCTGGACCTGGGGGGAGTTGGGAGGACCTTGGTCTCAACATAGAGTAGGGAACCCTGATGGCTCCTTGGCCTGGAGAGGGAGGGAGGGGAGGTATGGGTGCAGGGGAGGGGAGGGAAGGGGGAGGAGGAGGGTAGGGAAAGGGTAGGAAGAGGGTTGGAGATGGAAATTTTTAAATATAAAAAAAAGATCTGTGAAGAATTTTGATGGGATCTTTAATGGGATTGCATTAAATCTATAGATTGCCTTTGGTAGTATTGCCATTTTTACTGTTGATCCTCCCAATCCAAGAGCAAGGGAGATCCTTCCATTTTCTGGTATCCTCTTCAATTTCTTTCTTCAAAGACTTAAAGTTCTTATCAAATAGGTCTTTCACTTCCTTGGTTAGAGTTACCCCAAGATATTTTATGGGATTTGTGGCTATCGTGAAAGGTGACGCTTCTCTGATTTCTTTCTCTGCTGCCTTATCCTTTGTACATAGGAGGGCGACTAATTTTTTGGAGTTGATCTTGTATCCTGCCACGATACTAAAGGAGTTTATCAGCTATAGAAGTTCTTTGGTGGAGTTTCTCGGGTCGCTTATGTACACTATCATATCATCTGCAAATAACGAAAGTTTAACTTCTTTCTCTCCAATTCGAATCCCCCTTTCTTCCATTGTGTACTTTTGGCTCCTTTATCAAAAATCAGGTGTTCATAGGTTTGTGGTTTAGGATCCGGTCTTCTATACGATTCCATTGGTCAACGTCTCTGTTAGTATGCCAATACCAGCTGTTTTCCAATACTGTAGCTCTGTAATAGAGTTTGAAGTCAGGGATGGTAATGCCTCCAGAATGTACCTTTATTGTATAAGGATTTTTTTGGCTATCCTGGGTTTCTTATTGTTTCCATATAAAGTTGATTATTGTCCTCTCAATCTCTGTGAAGAATTTTGAAGGGACCTTGATTGGGATTGCATTGAATCTATAGATTGCTTTTGGTAGAATTGCCATTTTTACTATGTTGATCCTCCCAATCCACGAGCAAGGGAGATCCTTCCATTTTCTGGTATCCTCTTCAATTTCTTTCTTCAAAGACTTAAAGTTCTTGTCAAATAAATCCTTCACTCCTTGGTTAGAGTTACTCCAGATATCTTATGTGCTATTTGTGGCTGTTGTGAAAGGTGATACTTCACTGATTTCCCTCTCTGCTTCCTTATCCTTCTTGTATAAGAGGGCAACTGATTTTTTGGAGTTATCTTGTATCCTGGCCACATTACTGAAGGAGTTTATTAGCTGTAGGAGTTCTTTGGTGGAGTTTTTGGGGTCGCTTATGTACAATATCATATCATCATGCAAATAACGAAAGTTTAAACTTCTTCCTTTCCATATCGAATCCCCTTGATTCCCTTATGTTCTCTTATTGCTATTGCTAAACTTCAAGCACTATATTGAAGAGATAAGGAGAGAGTGGAATGCCTTGTCGTGTTCCTGAATTTAGTGGGATAGCCTTGAGTTTCTCTCCGTTTAATTTGATGTTAGCTGTCGGCTTGCTGTAAATAGCTTTTATTATATTTAGGAATGACCCTTGTATCCCTAATCTCTCCAGGACCTTTATTATAAAAGGGGGCTGAATTTTGTCAAATGCTTTTTCAGCATCAAATGAGATGACCATATGGTTTTTTTTTTCAGTTCATTTATATGATGGATTACATTGATAGATTTTCATATGTTGAACCAGCCCTGCATCTCTGGGATGAAACCTACTTGATCATAGTGGATAATTTTTCTAATGTGTTCTTGGATTCTGTTTGCAAGTATTTTATTGAGAATTTTTGCATCGATGTTCATGAGTGAGATTGGCCTGTAATTCTCTTTCTTGGTTGAGTCTTTGTGTGGTTTAGGTATCAGGGTAATTGTAGCTTCACAAAATGCATTTGGCAATGACTGTTCTGTTTCTATATTATGAAATACCTTAAGGAGTAAAGGTATTAGGTCTTCTTGAAGTTCTGTAAGAATTCTGAATTAAAACCATCAGGTCCTGGGCTCTTTTTGTTAGGGAGGTTTCTGATAACAGTTTCTAATTCTTTGTGACTAACAGGACTATTTAGAGCATTTACCTGGTCCTGGTTTAACTTTGGTATATGGTACTTATCTAAAAAGTGTCCATTTCTTTTACATTTTCCAATTTTGTGGCATACAGGCTTTTGTAGTAAAATCTAAGGATTCTCTGAATTTCCTCTGTGTCTGTGGTTATGTCCCCTTTTTCATTTCTGATCTTATTAATTTGTGTGTTCTCTCTCTGCCGTTTGATTAGTTTTTCTAGGGGTTTGTCAATCTTGTTGATTTTCTCCAAGAACCAGCTTTGTGTTTCATTGATTCTTTGGATTGTTTTCTGTGTTTCTATTTTGTTGATTTCTGCCCACAGTTTGATAATTTCCAGTCTTCTACTCCTCCTAGGTGAGTCTGCTTCTTTCTTTTCTAAAGCTTTCAGGTGTGCTGTTAAGTCTCCAATGTGTGCTTTCTCCGTTTTTTTTTAAGTGGGCACTTAGTGCTATGAATTTTCCTCTTAGCACTGCTTTCATAGTGTCCCATACGTTTGAGTATGTTGTGTCTTTATTTTCATTAAATTCAAGAAAGACTTTAATTTCTTTCTTTATTTCTTCCTTGACCCAGCTGTGGTTCAGTAGTTAACTGTTCAGTTTCCATGAGTTTGTAGGCTTTCTGGGGGTAGCATTGTTGTTGATTTCTAATTTTAATCCATGGCGATCCAATAAGATGCAGGTGGTTACTAATATGTTTTTGTAACTGTTGAAGTTTGCTTTGTTACCGAATATGTGGTCAATTTTCGAAAAGGTTCCATGAGCCGCAGCGAAGAAGGTATATTCTTTCCTGTTTGGGTGGAATGTTCTATAGATGTCTGTTAAGTCCATTTGGTTCATTACCTTTGTTAAGTCTCTTAATTCTCTGTTAGGTTTCTGTTGAATTGACCTGTCCACTGGTGAAAGAGGAGTGTTGAAGTCTCCCACTATCAGTGTGTTTGGTTTGATGGCTGCCTTGAGTTCTAGTAATGTTTCTTTTATATAAGTGGGTGCTTTTGTATTAGGGGCATAGATATTCAGGATTGAGACTTCATTCTGATAGATTTTTCCTGTAATGAGTATAAAGTGTCCCTTTCCATCTCTTCTGATTGATTTTAGTTTGAAGTCAACTTTGTTAGAAATTAGAATGGCCACACCCGCTTGTTCTTAGGTCCATTTGCTTGATAAAACTTTTCCCAACCCTTTACTCTGAGTAGATGTCTGTCTTTGTGGTTGAGGTGTGTTTCTTGTAAACAGCAGAATGTTGGATCCTGTTTTTGTAACAAATCTCTTAGCCTCTGCCTTTTTATAGGTGAATTGAGTCCATTGATATTAAGTGATATTAATGACCAGTGGATGTTAACTCCGGTTGTCATTTTTTATTTTTTAGTAGAGATTGTGTGTTTCCTTTCTTTGAGATGTTCTGGTGAAGGGTCACTAGATGTCTGAGTTATTTTGGGCAATGCTGGACTCCTTTGTTTGTGAATTTCCTTCTATTACTTTCTGTAAGGCTGGATTTGTGGCTATGTATTGTTTAAATTTGTTTTTATCCTGGAATATTTTGTTTTCTCCATTTATAGTGAATGAAAGCTTGGCTGGGTATAGTAATCTGGGCTTGCATCCATGGTCTCTTAGTTTCTGCAAAACATCTATCCAGGACCTTCTGGCTTTCATGGTTTCCATAGAGAAGTCAGGTGTTAGTCTGATAGGTTTACCTTTATATGTTACTTGACCTTTTTCCTTTGCAGCTCTTAATATTCTTTCTTTATTCTGTATGTTTTGTGTTTTGATTATAATATGGCGAGGGGATATTTTTTTTTTCTGATCCAGTCTATTTGGTGTTCTGTAAGCTTCTTGAACCTTAATAGGAATATCTTTCTTTAGGTTTGGGAAGTTTTCTTCTATAATTTTATTAAATATATTTTCTGGACCATTGAGCTGTAATTCTTCTCCTTCTTCTACGCCTATTATTCTTAGGTTTGGTCTTTTTATTGTGTCCCAGATTTCCTGAATGTTTTGTGATGAGAATTTGTTGGATTTGCTGTTTTCTTTGATCAGTGCCTTTATTTTCTCTATGGTATCTTCAGAATCTGAGATTCTTTCTTCTATCTCTTGTATTCTGTTGGTTATGCTTGTTTCTGTAGTCACTGTTCATTTACATAGATTTTCCATATCCAGCTGGCCCTTGGTTGTGTTTTCTTCCTTGCCTCCATTTCAGTTTTCAAGTATTGCACTGTTTCCATTATCTGTTTGATTGTTTTTTCTTGGTTTCCTAGGATCTCAATTCTTCAAACTTTTTGTTTTTCTTCTCGTTTATTTCCTTAAGGGAGTTTTTCACCTCTTGTTTAAGGGACTCTATTACTTTCATAAAGTCAATTTTTTCTACTTCTTCTTGATTAGTGTGTTCAAGTCCTCCTGTTTTTTTTTTTTTTTTTTTTTTTTTTTTTGGTTTTTTCGAGACAGGGTTTCTCTGTAGCTTTGAGCCTGTCCTGGAACTAGCTCTTGTAGACCAGGCTGGTCTCGAAATCACAGAGATCCGCCTGTCTCTGCCTCCCGAGTGCTGGGATTAAAGGCGTGCGCCACTGCCGCCCGGCCTCAAGTACTCCTGTTATAAGTTCGCAGGGTTCTTGTGCTTTCATGTTGTTTTTCAAATTGTTGGAGGAATTCTTGCATTGGCGCCTGCCCATTTCTTCCTCTGAATAATCCCCTTTGGGTCTTCTTTTAGAAGTTCAATTCACCCCAATGAATTAAATTCACTCACCCCAATGAATGATGGATCCTCTGGCAGACTGTCAGGTCTCCTTGCAGGCCAAGCAGCTCGCTGACAAAGGGCCTACCTTGCTGCAGGCAGGCTAATGAAGGAGGGGACCTCCCACCGGCCTGGGTGCACTCAATTCCAGGTCCCCGGTGCCCAAACAGGCTGAGCTGTGGGATTTTGTGGCCCCAAAGATGGGAGGATAAAGTGGGGGGAGTTCTGGGTGCAAGCTGGGAAGGGACAGGAAGAGAGAGGCAGTATCCGGGGAGGATAACCCCTGCAGGAAGAGCAGGAAGTGTGCGGGTGGGGGGGGGAGAGTTGGGGAATGTTGGTGGTCCCTCTCCGGGCAGCTGCCGCGGTTCAGGCACTCACTCCTCACTCACCCCAATGAATGATGGTAAGTCTTAAGTTCTTAAAACATTTTAAATGCCATATTCTGAAAGTCTTTGAAAGATTTGAAGAATACGTATCCATCTGAAATATACCTCTATATATGTAGAAAATCTAACTAACTTGACTACAAACTTGACTATTATAGATGATTATCTATGAACTTATATTTCTTAATTATGCATTACATTTTAAATGAGCTAGACAAGCACAATACCTTAATCAAGATCAGAAATACATATACATATACATATAACAAAATTGACCTTACATTTGTATCAATAAACCAAGGTCCATTCCAATGCAAATCTCTATAGCATATCCGCTTTAAATGTAAATAAATATTTATAAACAATATTTGGGGATATGGGTGTAGTTTCTCCATATTATTTCCTGCTGATTGGGGGTGCTGTTAATCAGGTCTTTCATGGTGTATCCTGTGTGGTAGGTTCATTTCAGTCAGCGGTTGTGCAAAGTAATTATTTGGGGGTGTTCATAGTGACCTTTCAGGGGGTGTGGTCTGTCAAACCACACCAGTGTGGAAGCAATCCACAGGTTTTCAACCTCTGTGGAACAAGAGAAGAACCTCTTTACCAAAGCAACATATTCTTAGACCCAAATTTGGAAGTCATGATACCTTTATAATATACGTGCTGCTTTAGCTTAGCAGCCAATGCAATAAAATGTCTGTATTTACCTCATTCACAGTAAAAAAATTAAAGATAATGCAATAATATGTACAATCCAGACTCTGTGAATTTTCCATTTTTATGTGGCTTATTTTTCTTTATTCCTTTTAATCTATTACTATCTGTATTCTGTCTCTTTAAAGACTTTACTCTTTTTTTAAAGCGTTGCCTTTATTTTATGACTCTTTATAGTTTTTTTGTTTTCTCTTCCAAGCCTATGTACATTTACACAACACTATGACTCATCTGGATTTGTCTTTATTGCATATCTATAATTCTTTTACTGTCCAGGGGAGCTTTTTAAAATGCTAAGCACTACTTTTTTTTTCTCTTTTTTATTTTTATTAAAAATTTCCACCTCTTCCTCGCCTCCCATTTACCCCCTCCTCCTCCACTCCCCCTCCCTTTCCTGTCCAGAGAACAGTAAGGGTTCCCTTCCCTGTGGGAAGTCCAAGTTCCTCCCCCCTCAATCCAGGTCTAGGAAGGTGAGCATCCAAACAGGCCAGCCCCCCCCCCCCAAAGCCAGTATGTGTAGTAGGGTCCAAATCCTGTGTCATTGTCCTTGGCTTCTCAGCAGCCCTCATTGTCTGCCATGTTCAGGGAGAGTGGTTTTATCCCGTGCTTTTTCAGTCCCAGTCCAGCTGGGCTTGGTAAGCTCCGAATAGATCAGCCCCACCATCTCAGTGGGTGGGAGCACTCATCTCAGTCCAGACTTCCTTGCTCATGTTTTCCTTCCTTCTGTTCCTCATTTGGACCTTGGGCGCTCAGTCCGGTGAACCAGTGTGTGGCTCTGTCTTTATCTCAATCCATCGCCAGATGAAGGTTCCCTCTCTGTCCTGACTTTCTTTCTCATGTTCTTCCTCCTTCTGCTCCTCCTCAGGACCTTGGGAACTCAGTCCAGTGCTCCAATGTGGGGCTCTGTCTCTAGCTCCATCCATTGGCAGATGAAATTTCTATGGTGATATGCAAGATAATCATCAGTATGGCAATAGGATCTGGCCTTTTCCTACTCCCTTCCTCAGATGCCCATGGAACTAGCTGGGGGGCATCTCACTGGATACCTGGGAACCCCTCTAGAGTCAAGTCTCTCAATAATCCTAAGATGGCTCCCGTAATTAGGATATATGATTCCCTGCTCCCATATCAACCCTTCCTATATCGCAAGCATCCCATTCCCCCAAGCTCTCCCTATCCTCCCCTTCACGCTTTGCTCTCCCCATCTCCCCTTGCCACCACCCCAACCCACCCCCAAGATCCCAATTAATGCCTGGCAAACTTGTCTGCTTCCAATATCCAGGAGGATAACTATATATTTTTCTTTGGTTTCACCTTCTTATTGTCTTCTCAAGGATCACAAATTATAGACTCGATATCCATTATTTATGGCTAAAAACCAATTATGAGTGAGTACACCCTATGTTCATCTTTTTGGGTCTGGGTTACCTCACTCAGAATAGTGTTTTCTATTTCCATCCATTTGCATGTAAAATTCAAGATGTCACTGTTTTTTACCGCTGAGTAGTACTCTAATATGTATATATTCCACACTTTCTTCATCCATTCTTCCACTGAAGGGCATCTAGGTTGTTCCCAGGTTCTGGCTATTACAAATAATGCTACTATGAACATAGTTGAACAAATGCTTTTGTAATATGATTGGGCATCTCTTGGGTATATACCCAGAGTGGAATTGCTGGGTCCTGGGGTAGGTTGATCCCGAATTTCCTGAGAAACCGCCACACTGCTTCCCAAAGTGGTTGCACAAGTGTGCATTCCAACCAGCAATGGATGAGAGTACTCTTTACCCCACAACCTCTCAAGCAAAGGCTATCATTGGTGTTTTTGATTTTAGCCAATCTGACAGGTGTAAGATGGTATCTCAAAGTTGTTTTGATTTGCATTTCCCTGATAGCTAAGGAGGTTGAGCATGACCTTAAGTGTCTTTTGGCCATTTGGATTTCTTCTGTTGAGAATTCTCTGTTCAGTTCAGAGCCGCATTTTTTAAATGGGTTAATTAGCATTTTAAAGTCTAGTCTCTTGAGTTCCATATATATTTTAGAGATCAGACCTTTGTCAGTTGCAGGGTTGGTGAAGATCTTTTCCCAGTCAGTAGGCTGCCTTTGTGTCTTAGTGACAGTGTCCTTTGCTTTACAGAAGCTGCTCAGCTTCAGGAGGTCCCATTTATTCAATGTTGCCCTTAATGTCTGTGCAGCTGGGGTTATACGTAGGAAACGGTCTCCTGTGCCCAAATGTTGTAGAGTACTTCCCACTTTCTCCTCTATCAGGCTCAGTGTGTTCCGATTAATATTGAGGTCTTTAATCCATTTGGACTTGAGTTTTGTCCATGGTGATAGATATGGATCTACTTTCATTCTTCTACAGGTTGACATCCAGTTATGCCAGCACCATTTGTTGAAGATGCCCTCTTTCTTCCATTGAGTACTTTTGGCTCCTTTATCAAAAATCAGGTGTTCATAGGTTTGTGGGTTAAGATCCGGGTCTTCTATTCAATTCCATTGATCGACTTCTCTGTTTTTATGCCAATACCAAGCTGTTTTCAATACTGTAGCTCTGTAATAGAGTTTGAAGTCAGGGATGGTAATGCCTCCAGAAGATGTACCTTTATTGTATAAGATTGTTTTGGCTATCCTGGGTTTCTTGTTTTTCCATATAAAGTTGATTATTGTCCTCTCAATCTCTGTGAAGAATTTTGTTGGGACCTTGATAGGGATTGCATTGAATCTGTAGATTGCTTTTGGTAGAACCGCCATTTTTACTATGTTAATCCTCCCAATCCAAGAACAAGAGAGATCCTTCCATTTTCTGGTATCCTCTACAATTTCTTTCTTCAGAGAATTAAAGTTCTTGTCAAATAGATCCTTCACTTCCTTGGTTAGAGTTACCTCAAGATATTTTATGCTATTTGTGGCTATCGTGATAGGTGATACTTCTCTGATTTCCCTCTCTGCTTCCTTATCCTTTGTGTATAAGAGGGCAACTGATTTTTTGGAGTTGACCTTGTATCCTGCCACATTACTGAATGAGTTTATCAGCTGTAGGAGTTCTTTGGTGGAGTTTTTGGGGTAGCTTATATACATTATCATATCATCTGCAAATAACGAAAGTTTAACTTCTTCCTTTCCAAATTGAATCCCCTTGATCCCGTTATGTTCTCTTATTGCTATTGCTAGAACCTCAAGCACTATATTGAAGAGATAAGGAGAGAGTGGACAGCCTTGTCGTGTTCCTGAATTTAGTGGGATTGCCTTGCGTTTCTCTCTGTTTAATTTGATGTTAGCTGTCGGCTTGCTGTAAATAGCCTTTATTATATTTAGGAATAACCCTTGGATCCCTAATCTCTCCAAGACCTTTATTATAAAGGGGTGTTGAATTTTGTCAAATGCTTTTTCAGCATCTAATGAGATGATCATATGGTTTTTTTCCTTCAGTTTATTTATATGATGGATTACATTTATAGATTTTCGTATGTTGAACCAGCCCTGTATCTCTGGGATGAGGCCTACTTGATCGTAGTGGATAATTTTTCTAATGTGTTCTTGGATTCTGTTTGCCAGTATTTTATTGAGAATTTTTGCGTCAATGTTCATGAGTGAGATTGGCCTGTATTTCTCTTTCTTGGTTGAGTCTTTGTGTGGTTTAGGTATCAGGGTAACTGTAGCCTCATAAAATGAATTTGGCAATGACTGTTCTGTTTCTATATTATGAAATACCTTAAGGAGTAAAGGTATTAGGTCTTCTTGAAAGTTCTGGAATAATTCTGAATTGAAACCATCTGGTCCTGGGCTTTTTTTTTGGTAGGGAGGTTTTTGATAACAGTTTCTAATTCTTCGCGAATAACAGGACTATTTAGATTGTTCACCTGGTCCTGGTTTAACTTTGGTATGTTGTACTTATCTAAAAAATGGTCGATTTCTTTTACATTTTCCAATTTTTTGGCATACAGGCTTTTGTAGTAAGATCTAATGATTCTCTGAATTTCCTCTGTGTCTGTGGTTATGTCCTCCTTTTCATTTCTGATCTTATTAATTTGTGTGTTCTCTCTCTTCCATTTGATTAGTTGGGCTAGGGGTTTGTCAATCTTGTTGATTTTCTCCAAGAACCAGCTTTTGATTTCATTGATTCTTTGGATTATTTTCTATGTATCTATTTTGTTGATTTCTGCCCTCAGGATTTCCAGTCTTCTACTCCTCCTAGGTGAATCTGCTTCTTTTTTTTTTTCTAGAGCTTTCAGGTGTGTTGTTAAGTCTTCAATGAGTGCTTTCTCTGTGCTATAAACTTTCCTCTTAGCACTGCTTTCATTGTGTCCCATAGGTTTGAGTATGTTGTGTCTTTGTTTTCATTAAATTCAAGAAAGACTTTAATTTCTTTCTTTATTTCTTCCTTGACCCAGGTATGGTTCATTAGTTGACTGTTCAGTTTCCATGAGTTTGTGGGTTTTCTAGGGGTAGCATTCTTGTTGATTTCTAATTTTAATCCATGGTGATCCAATAAGACACAGGTGGTTACTAATATGTTTTTGTAACTGTGGAAGTTTGCTTTGTTACCAAGTATATGGTCAATTTTCGAAAAAGTTCCATGAGCCACAGAGAAGAAGGTATATTCTTTCCTATTTGGGTGGAATGTTCTATAGATGTCCGTTAAGTCCATTTGGTTCTTACCTCCATTAAGTCTTTCAATTCTCTGTTAGGTTTCTGACTGATTGACCTGTCCATTGGTGAAAGAGGAGTGTTGAAGTCTCCCACTATTAGTGTGTGTGGTTTGATGGCTGCCTTGAGTTCTAGAAGTGTTTCTTTTACATAAGTGGGAGCTTTTATATTAGTGGCATAGATATTCAGGATTGAGACTTCATTCTGAAGGATTTTTCCTGTTATGAATATAAAGTGTCCCCTTCCATCTCTTCTGATTGATTTTAGTTTGAAGTCAACTTTGTTAGAAATTAGTATGGCCACACCAGCTTGCTTCTTAGGTGCATTTGCTTGATAAACCTTTTCCCAACCTTTACTCTGAGTAGATGTCTGTCTTTGTGGTTGAGGTGTGTTTCTTGTAAACAGCAGAATGTTGGATCCTGTTTTCGTATCCAATCCCTTAGCCTGTGCCTTTTTATAGGTGAATTGAATCCATTGATATTAAGTGATATTAATGACCAGTGGTTGTTATCTCCGGTCATTTTTTTTTTAGTAGATTTTGTGTGTTACCCTTCTTTGAGTTGTGCTGGTGAAGGTTTGCTAGATGCCTGAGTTATTGTGGGCATTGTTGGACTCCTTGGTTAGTGATTTTCCTTCTATTACTTTCTGCAAGGCTGGATTTGTGGCTACGTATTGTTTAAATCTGTTTTTGTCCTGGAATACCTTGTTTTCTCCATTGATGGTGAATGTTAGCTTTGCCTGGTATAGTAGTCTGGGCTTGCATCCATGTTCATTTAATGTGTGTAGCACATCTATCCAAGACCTTCTGGCTTTCATGGTTTCCATTGAGAAGTCAGGAGTTAGTCTGATAGGTTTCACTTTATATGTTAATTGACCTTTTTTCTTTGCAGCTCTTAATATCTGTTCTTTGTTCTGTATGTTTTGTGTTTTGATTATTATATGGTGTGGGGATGCTTTCTTTTGATCCAGTCTATTTGGTGTTCTGCAGGCTTCTTGTAGCTTCATATGAATATCATTCTTTAGGTTGGGGAAATTTTCTTTTTTTTTTTGATTTTTTTTTTCGAGACAGGGTTTCTCTGTGGCTTTGGAGCCTGTCCTGGAACTAGCTCTTGTAGACCAGGCTGGTCTTGAACTCACAGAGATCCGCCTGCCTCTGCCTCCTGAGTGCTGGGATTAAAGGCGTGCGCCACCACTGCCCGGCGGGAAATTTTCTTCTATAATTTTGTTTAATATATTTTCTGGGCCTTTGAGTTGTGATTCTTCTCCTTCTTCTACCCCACTTATTCTTAAGTTTGGTCTTTTTATGCTGTCCCAGATTTCCTGGATGTTTTGTGTTAAGAATTTGTTGGATTTGTTTTGTTCTTTAATCTGTGATTTTATTTCCTCTATAGTATCTTCAAAGTCTGATATTCTTTCTTCCATCTCTTGTATTCAGTTAGAAATACTTGTCTCTGAAGTTTCTGTGCGTTTACTCAGAATTTCCATTTCCAGTCTTCCCTCGGATTGTGTTTTCCTCATTACCTCCATTTCATTTATCAGGTCTTGTACTGTTTCCCTTACCTGTTTGATTGCTTTTTCTTGTATTTCTTGTTTTTCTTTGGTATCTTTGAGAGATTTATTTATTTCATCTACTTTTTTGTTTGTCATCTCCATTTCTTCATGATAGTTTTTTACATCCTGTTTAAGGTCTTCTATTATTTTCATGAAGTACTGTTTAAGGTCGATTTCTTTTATTTCTTCTGGAGTAGGGTGTTCAATTCTTGTTTCAGGATGACTGGATTCTGGTGATGACATGTTGCCTTTCGGGTTGTTGGAGTAGTTCTTGCATTGGCACCTGCCCATCTCTTCCTTCAAATGGAGCTAGGAGAGACTTGGTGACTTGTTCCAATCCTTGCTCTGAGTGAATCTGGGTGGATCTCCTCAGTGCCAGGGCAGGAGCTATTCCTTGCAGCATAATCCGAATGAGCCTGCACTCCCTTTTCGGGCTCCTCAGAACTGCCTGGAGGGCAGCCTCTTCTCCCTCTGGTTAGGTGGCCTTGGTACAGGGTCAGGACACTTGAATACACTAGTGAAGGCCATCCAGATGGGACTCCACAGCACTGAACCAGGGATTCCTTGTTGCTGAGGGACGCCTCCCAGATGTGTCTTCCGGTTTTAAAATCTGGTGTCTTTGCTCCCAGATGTGTCTTCTGGTATGAAGTATCCGGTGTCTTTGCTCCCAGATGTGTCTTCTGGTCTTAATGTCCAGTGTCTTTGCTGGCTAGGGGGTTCCGGAGAGGGCCTACCTTGCCACAGGCAGGCTAATGAAACAAAGAAGCTCCCGCCAGCAGGTTGCACTCCCTATGCAGTCCCAGCGCCCTGCTTGGGCTGAGCTGGAGATGTTATGAACCCGAAGAGGGGAAGTAGAAGGAACAGCTTTCCTGGGTGCAAGCTGGGTGGGGTCGGAAGATGGAGGCAGTAGCTAGTGAGACTAGCTGCAGCTGGAAGACTCAGCCCGTGTCTTTTTATAGATGAATTGAGTCTATTTATATTGAGAGATATTAATGACCAGTGATTGTTAATTCCATGGTTTTTTTTGGAGGTAGTGTGTATGTTTCCCTTGTTTGGGTTTTGTTGGTATGAGGTTTTCTGTTGTTTGTGTTTTTGTGGATTCAGTTAGCTTCCTTGGATTAGGGTTTTTTTTCTAGTACTTTCTGTAGGGCAGGATTTGTGGATAGGTATTGCTTAAATCTGATTTTTGTTATGGAATATCTTGTTTTCTCCATTGATATTGATTGAAAGCTTTGCTGGTTTTAGTAGTCTGGACTTGCATCCATGGTCTCTTAGTGTCTGCAGCACATCTGCCACGACCTTCTGGCTTTCATGGTTTCTATTGAGAAATCCTTTGCAGCTCTTAATATTCTTTCTTTATTCTTTATGTTTTGCCTTTTGATTATTATATAACCAGGAGACTTTTTAAATCTAGTCTATTTGGCATTCTGTAATCTTCTTGTACCTTCATAGGGTATTTTTCTTCCATTTCTTGTATACTGATGCTTTTGTTTGCGTCTGTGGGTCCCATTCATTCACCCAGATTTTCCAGTTCCAGAATTCCCTCAATTTGTGTTTTGTTTATTGCCACTATTTCAGTTTTCAAGCCTTGAACTGTTTGAACTGTTTGCTTTACCTGTTTGATTGTTTCCTTAAGTTACTTTAAGAGATTTAGTGATTTGTGGACAGGCAATGGTGACACATTCTTTTAATTCTATCACTTGGGAGACAGAGGCAGGTGGATCTCTGTGAGTATGAGTCCAGCCTGGTCTATAGAGCAAGTTTCAGGACAGGGTCCAAAGCTACACAGGGAATCCCTGTCTTGAAAGCCAGAAAAAATTAAAATAGTTTTACTGATTTCTTCCAATTTTTTTATTTGTCTTTTCCTCCATTACTTAAGGGATTTTTCATTTCCTCTTTAAGGGCTCCTATCATTCTCATAAGTTATATTTAATCTTGGTTTTTTTCTGCTTCTTCTGGGTTAGAATGATCAGGTCTTCCTATTGTATGACCACTGCTTTCTGGTGTTACCATGTTGCTTTTTGGTTTGATTGAAACCTTGCATTGATGCTTCACCATCTCTTTCTCCAATTGGTGCTAGCAGTATCTTTGCCTCTTTTTCCAATCCTTGCAATTTCTGACTGTATCTTAGGGAGTTCTTGTTCTGTTTTGAGCAGTTGCTGTCTCTGTTCTCCAGGAACTGCTGAGGTCTTTTTTTTTAAAATTCTTTATTAATTATTTTTTGCCATTTCTCTTAGTCTGCTCTGTGTAGCTGCAGTGTACTTCAGAGTTCTTCTGAGATCACAGGGAATGGATGGGTTTGGGGGCAGGGTGGGTCTTGTACCTTACAGGATTCAGTGATGTGGTAGAGTCTACTGTTTGTGTTGATTTCATTCGTTAATAAAGAAACTGCCTTGGCCAGCCCTTAGGTGGGTGGAGTAGACAGAACAGGAAGAAGGAAGTGAGGTAGATGGCTCAGTCAGATGCCACACCTCTCCTAAGTTAGTCAGACTGCAGTGCCTCTCCTTTGAGAGAGAGGCGATGAAGCTCCAGCCAAAGATGGATGTATGCTAGAAACTTCCCGGTAAGGCACCACTTGGTGGTGCTACACAGATTATTAGATATAGGTTAATCAAGATGTGAGTAAGAGGCTGAAACTAATATGGGCCAGGCAGTATTTAAAAGAATACAATTTGTGTGATGTTATTTTGGGTTTTAAGCTAGGCAGTGGCCAAGAGCAGGGCAGAGGGAAGCCGCCCGCAGCTCCACATTACAATTCAGTCATTGTGTGGGTGATGGAGTAGCCTACCTACAGGAAGCTTGCCTGCTGGCTGGCTAATGAAGGTGAGGCAGGTGGGGAAGGGACCTGGGGTTTTCCCCCATACCGAGGGCCTAGAGGATGGGATGCACAGCTGGGTTGCTGATCATGCACCCCTTGTTCTGCTCTGCCTTCCTGTCTTTCTCAGGTCCCCCCAAAAGTACTTGATGTCTACAAATCAGGAGGAAACAGTTTTGAGAACTCGATGCCTTTTCCCCCTTAACTTGCCATGCCTAACTCTTCGCCTTTTTATTGGAAGAAAAAGAAAGGAGTGCTATTATTATAATTATGCTAGCCTGCCCTGTAACCTGGTTATCCTGTCCCTTTAAGAGACAAATTATGCCCCTCCATCCTCCATTCTCCCTATTCCTGCCTCTGAAGCAAGCTGATCTTGCCCCTCTTGTTTTCCTTTTCTCTTTCTATCCATTTTTCTCTTGGATGGAGGGGCAACCTCTGCTTTCTCCTCCTTCCCTCTTCTCTTTCTCTCTCCTTCTGTCTCTCTCTCTTTCCCATACATCTCTACCTTTATATCTTTGCAATAACCACTGAATAAACTCTATATCCAAGCTCTCTCTGCATGGCATATTTGTCTTTCTGCCAACTCCTATGTCCTCTCTCACTTACAGTGGGACCTGCCAGGGCCACTCACCTACCATAAATCACAACAGGGGGTTGCCTATAGCTTCAAAGGTTCAGTCTGTTAAAATCATGACAGGGAACTTGTCAGCAAGTAGGCAGACCTGGTGCTCAAGCCCAGAGGCCTTACATCGTGATAGGCAACAGGAAGTCGATTAACAATCACAATGATGGAAGCTTGAACAAAACAGACCTTAAAGCTTTCCTCCACAGTGACAAACTTTCTCTAACAAGGCTTCACTTAATAGTAGTGTTTTTCCATTTCAGGACCATTTTTGTTTCAAACAACCAAGTACTTAAATGGACTTGATGGTAAAATTTTTAATTTTGAAATCATAAGCATTGAGGCCCATGGACTACTTTGCTGGTTATAGAAGAGGGCAAGATGTACTGAGAAATGGATTGGTCGTAGAATTGTCCTCAGAAAGAGCAACTAGGAAGATATTCTGCTCTTTCCTGGGGCTAACTATGATGTGAGAAAATGATTACTCTGGAACATGTTCAGATGAATACTTGTTTGTTTTTAATTTGATTTGCTGAGTGTGTGTGTGTGTGTGTGTGTGTGTGTGCGTGTGTGTGTGTGTGTATGCTTGCACATGTTCCATTGTACATATTTGGAGGTCAGAGAACAACTTCAGGCAATAGTCTACTCCTTCCAATGTGAGTTCCAGGGATTGAACTCAAATTTTCAGGATTGTGTGGCAGGGTGATGGAGGAGAGTCATCTGTCTATGTGTTACTTTCATTGGTTAATAAACTGCCTTGGCCCTTTAATAGGACAGAAAATTAGGTAGGCAGAGTAGACAGAACAGAATTGTGAGAGAAAAAAAGCAGAGTCAGGCAGACACCCCAGGCAGTTGCCATAGCTCTCCTCTCTGAGATGGACGCAGGCTAAGAATCTTCCTGGTAAGCCACTACCTTGTGGTGCTACACACATTAATAGAAATGGGTTAATCAAGACGTGAGTTAGCCAGTAAGTAAGAGGCTAGAGCTAATGGGCCTAGCAGTGTTTAAAAGAATACAGTTTCCATGTAATTATTTTGGGTGTAAAGCTAGCCAGGTAGAGGGACACTGCCCACTGCTCCTTCCAGAGAGTGGCGCCCAATGTGATGGACTAAATCCATTTAAAATCTGAGAGGGCTTAAAAAGGAGACAGAGTGATGGAGGAGAGTTATCTGTCTATGTTTCTTTCATTGGTTAATTAATAAAGAAAACTGCCTTGGCCCTTTAAGAACAGAAAATTAGGTAGGTGGAGTAGACAGAACAAATTGTGGGAACAAGGAAGTAGAGTTGGAGAGACGCTTCAGGCAGTCACGATAGTGAGTCTCCATGCTTCTCCTCTCCGAGATGGACGCAGGTTAAGATCTCTCCTGGTAAGCCATATCTCGTGGTGCTACACAGATTACTAAATATGGGTTAAAGGAAGATGTGAGAATTAGCCAATAAGAGGCTGAAACTATGGGCCAGGCAGTGTTTAAAAGAACACAGTTTCCGTGTAATTATTTCGGGTGTAAAGCTAGCCGGCGGCCGAGTGGCGGGACACAGCCCCGCCGCTTCACACTACAACAGAGAGAGTTTAACACAGCTTTTTGCTGTTTGCTAGGATGTGCCGTAGAGAGATTTTCTGTTTCAGCAATAGCAGCAGAAAAAAAGCTGCATCATTTTAAAATGCAGCTTCCTGGACTGTGCTGCCAGCGCGAACTCTGGCTATAAAGCATTTCAATGGCTTTTATGAGACTAGATGTTTGTGTGCCCACTTGGGATCCGAAAGTACTCTGAGACCATGCCAATGGCTCAGTGCTCCCCGCCTGCACCTGGTCAGATGGCTGAATCAGGCTTAGGTGAGTGGGAGAGCATGGCGGATTTCTGCCACCATACAGAGAGATGTTTCCAGGCTGTGCAATGCTTGCAGTGGCAGATTTGGATGTAACTCAGATTAAAAGCTCATTCTCAGAGTTAAACTGCTATGGCTTGCTTGATGGCAATGTGGACTTGCTGTGTGCCTGGAACTGTGAGTAACTCAGGAGCACCAAATGGCTCTGAGGCAGGAGCGGCTCTGCCATGCTGAACTGTGCTGAACTCAGGCAGGATCTATCATAATTACCATAATAACAGCGCAGTTAAGGTTTAGACTGGGCAGGAAACAGGCGGTACCTTATTACTCCTATGTGGTGCAAGCTAAAGTTTTTAAGAAGCACTTAGCATTTTAAGCAGTGCTCCTAGATAGTAAAGAATTACAGATTCACAATAGGACAGATTCAGACATAAAAGACCTTTAAATGGGTGACAGGTTTGGATGAGTATACATAGGCTTGGGAGAGAGAAGAAAAGGAATATAGAGAATAAAGTTAATGGTTAAAAAAGGGTAAAGTCTTTAAAGAGACAGAATAAAGTAAAGTGATAGAGTAAAAATAAGCCCCATAAAAATGGAAAATTCACAGAGGGTCTTGATTATGTATTTTATTGTGTTTTCTTTAAATTTTTTGACTGTGAAGGAGCTAAATACAGAGAGACATTTCATTGTATGGGCTGCTAGGCTAAGCCACCATGTATATTATTATGACTGCAGAATTTGGGTCTAAGGACAAGATGCTTTGGAAAGGAGGTTCTTCTTCTTTTGTTTTCATAGAGGATGAGACCCTGTGGATTGTTTCTATCCCAATATGGTATTATAGACCACGCCCTCCTGAAAGGTTGCTGTGAACACCCTCAAAAAATTACTTCACTCAACTGCCAACTGAGATGAACCTGGCACACAGGTTACACCATGAAAGATCTGATTAACATGCCCCCATTCAGGACAAAGCAGTTTGGAGAGAAATAACTGTGCCCATATTCCCAAATATTGTTTATATATTTTCTTTGACATTTTAAGGGGGACATGATAGAGATATGAATAATTTGTATTGGTATGGATTTTAAGATCAATTTTGTTATATGTATATGTATTTCTTATCTTGATTAAGGTATTATGATTGTGTAGTTTATTTTAAAAATGTAAAAAGGAAATATAGATTGTTAGTAGATAATCATTGATAATAGTCAAGCTTTTAGTCATGTTAGTTAGATTTTCTAGATATATAGAGATATATTTCAGTTAAATAGGCATTCTTCATATCTTTCAAAGACTACAGAATATGGCATTTAATAATGTTTTAATAACTTAGGGCTTTTCATGACAATGAGACACGTCTGCTCCTGGCAGCACCAGCTACTTTAGGAGGAAGATGGGCATTGAAGAGGCTCCTTATGGATTTTGATAGCCATTTGGTCAAGAAACTGCTCTTGCCTGGACTGTTGCAAAAACTGGACACAAAGAACCTGCAGAAAGAGGACTGATAAACTTGTCTAAAGGTGAGATGGTCTTTTGGGGTTCCCGAATCATGAAAATGTCTGCGAGACATTCTGCAGGACACAGAAAAAAGTGACTGGACTGTCTTTGAATTTTCCTGCTACATGGAAATGTCTGCTGTATACTATGGGCCTGAAGGCCGAAGATGGATGCCCCAATGGTACAGAAGAACTTTGGGTGACTGTCCAGGCAGCGAGATGTCTCTGTCATTTCTAGAGTTTGGAAGTTGCTTACTTCTTGTTTACTTAGGTAATATTATATCCTTTTGGAGTCTTAGATGGAGTTGAAGAATGGTTAGTTATAGTTATAGTTTTCCTTTGTAATGGTAAAAGATAAAGTAGATATAAATATTGTAACTGTAATTCTTGCTTGATAACTTTTTTGCTATATGTAATTTTACTATGTTAAAGCCTTTCTTTTTTGTTTAAACAGAAAAAGAGGAAATGATGGAGGAGGGTCATCTGTCTATGTGTTACTTTCATTGGTTAATAAAGAAACTGCCTTGGCCCTTTAATAGGACAGAAAATTAGGTAGGCAGAGTAGACAGAACAGAATTGTGGGAGAAAAAAAGCAGAGTCAGGCAGACGCCTCAGGCAGTTGCCATAGCTCTCCTCTCTGAGATGGACGCAAGCTAAGAATCTTCACTACGTTGTGGTGCTACACACATTAATATAAATGGGTTAATCAAGATATGAGAGTTAGCCAGTAAGAGGCTAGAGCTAATGGGCCAAGCAGTGTTTAAAAGAATACAGTTTCCATGTAATCATTTTGGGTGTAAAGCTAGCCGGATGGTGGGACACAGCCTGCTGCTCCTTCTATAGCAGGGGATTTGATCCTTGAGCCATTTGGCTGTACTTGAAAAAAGTTTTTTCCTTACCACTGTGTAGATACTTTTAATACCAGGCATATCTGAAGTGTTCATCTATTTATTCTTTTATCAATAGAAACTCAGGAGTCAGATGCTGGGGTAAAAGCCTGATTAATTAGAGAAGTGGAGAAGAAGTGACCGGTGACTTCCTCTTTCTCTCCTTCCTTTATTCAGAAGAGCTGAGCATTTCTACAAGTCACTCCCTAGTAGTTCCTGTGTCTCTCTGTATGTCCTCAGTCCTCCAAAACCAAATAGTTCTGTGACATTTACCTTTGAATTTCCAAAGCTACCTTTGATGTCTCCAGAAGGAGGATATTGCCCCACAATGATAAATCCACCTGGATTGTCGTGACATCAAAAAACTGACAAACTCCACCCAACAATCAACTTTGAACTACAAACTTCTCAGGAAAATTTCAAGGCAGTTAGCTGAGATGGTTCAACCCCATAGACTACTTCAACCAAGACTCAGATAAGCACTGCCTTTCCCCATTTCACTGAGACAGGACAACAGCTAGCTCTCTCAAGACTTGACTGTTTGCTCAAACTTCTCAGGGCCCCCTAAAAATGCTGTCAACTTCAGACAACAGGAAGTAATTTTAAGAACATGATGCCCACATTTCCAAGAGGTGGGGTGAGCAAGTTTATTCATTGTTTGGTAGAATAATGGTTGTAGTAATAAGACTGCTTGTTGGTTCCCAGCTGCTCAGCCCTGAAATAATCCCACAGAAACCATATTATGTAAATCACTGCTTGGCCTATTACCTCTAACCTCTTATTGGTTAGCTTTTACATTTCAATTTAACCCATTTCTATTAATCTTTACATCACCACAAGGTCATGGCCTACCATCAAATTTTGGCGTGTCTGTCTCCAATAGAGGCTCCATGGCTTCTCTCTGACTCTGCCTCATTTCTTCCAGTATTCAGTTTAGTTTTTCCTGCCTCCCTAAGTTCTGCACTATCAACAAGCCAAGGCAGTTTGCTTTACAGATACACAACAAAGACAAATCCAAATAAAAGAGACCCCTAAATGTGTCACAGTGTTAAATAAATGTATGTGGGGTTGAGCAAAAAAAAATATAGACAGCTATAAAAATACTTTAAAAAAAAGATAAAGACTTTAAAGTGACATAGTATAATATTTAATATATATGATATATAATATTAGAGCATAATATAAAATATATGCAATAATATATATTAATATGATAATAAATATAATAAATAACAAAATAAATAACAAAATAATAAAATAAATATTAAAAATAATAGATTTAAAACCAATAAACCTCAGAAATATGGAGAATACACAAAGTATCTGGGTTATGCATATTATTGTGTTTTCTTTGAAATTTTTTTACTGTGAATGAACTAAGTACAAAGATACATTTCATTGTATGGACTGCTAAGCTAAACCAACATATATAGCTTAAAGGTATCTTGATTTCAAAATACGGATCTAAGGATACTTTGCTTTGGCAAAGAGGTTCTTATTTTCTTTCTACAAAGGATGAGAACCTGTGGATTCATGTAACATGAGGGAGGCCTGCTTGGGTTTTTCTGTCCCACCTGGTACCCCACAGCCGGCAAGCCCCCAAGAAAATCACACAGAGATCTCTATAAGTTATAAAGCTGATTGGCCCATTAGGTTAGGCTATTTATTAGCTCTTGTAGCTTATATTAACCCATTATTCTGATCTATGTTAGCCATGTGGCTCAGTACCTTTTTCAGTGGGGCAGATCACATCCTGCTGCTTTGGTGATCTGGGCAGGAGTGGGAGGAATCAACTTCCTCCTTCCCAGAATTCTCCTGTTCTCATTGCATCACCTCTACTTCCTGTCTGGTTTTCCTGCCTATACTTCCTGGCTGGCCAATCAACGTTTATTTAAAACATGATTGACAGAATACAGACAATTCTCCCACATCACTTCCCCCTCTTTAAAAAAAAAACCAAAGGAAAATATTCATAGTCCATTTTTTGGAAATGAGGGCATAGTATTTCAGGCTACTTCCAGCTGGTTGGGGTGCTGATAATCTTATGGGGTCCTAAAGAAAATTTAGAGTTTTGATCAAGTCCTGACTGAAGTATCCTGTGAGTCTTCATCATCTCAGACAGCAATCTTGAACCTGTTTTGGATGAAGAACTCAGACATCTGGGCCATCTATTCCTGCTGGAGATTTCTCAGGTGGTCTTCCTTGATCAAAGCTGATTTTTCTTAACTCTGAATAAATCCAGAGCCTCTCTTTTTTTTTGTGGAAACAAAAGCAAAATCTCTTCTTCAAAGTAACATACATTTTGACTTCAATTTTGAAGTCAAGGTATTTCAAAATATCTATCTTGGATTAATTTTGCAGCATTTATAAGTAAATATCTTTTAGTAGCTGTTGCTCCTTCTTCAGCATTTCAATAATTTAAAGAGAGCATAATAGCATACAGAATTAAGATTTTCTGTGTATTTTTTTTATCTTTACATGGCTTTATTTTAACCTATTTTTATTTTTACTTTTAACATTTGTCTTTTTTGAGACAGGTTTTTTGTATATCTTTGGCTTTCTATAGATGCAATTATCTGTGTGGGTGCCATTCTGTAACATGAGGGAGGCCTGCTTGGGTTTTTCTGTCCCACCTGGTACCCCACAGCCAGCAAGTCCCAAAGAAAATCACACAGAGATCTCTATAAGTTATAAAGCTGATTGGCCCATTAGGTCAGGCTACTTATTAGTTCTTGTAGGTTATATTAACCCATTATTCTGATCTATGTTAGCCATGTGGCTCAGTACTTTTTTCAGTGGGGCAGATCACATCCTGCTGCTTTGGTGATCTGGGCAGGAGAGGGAGGAATCAACTTCCTCCTTCCCAGAATTCTCCTCTTCTCATTGCATCACATATACTTCCTGTCTGGTTTTCCTGCCTATACTTCTTGGCTGGCCAATCATTGTTTATTTAAAAACATGATTGTCAGAATACAAACAATTCTCCCGCACCAGATTCATTCCAGGCTAAAATGGTTTAATAGACAACAAACCTCCCAGAGGTCACCGTGAACACCCCCCCCCCAAAATTACTTCTTCCAACAAAAAGCAGGAAGCAATTTGGAGAAAATGTACAGCCATATTCGCAAATATTGCTTTTAAATATTTTTTTATATTTAAAGGGGGATATGCTATTGAGATGGATACTTAGCATTGGTATGCATCTTGTATTGTTGAAACAAATTTAAAGTCAATTTGTTATACTATATATATATATATATATATATATATATATATATATATATGTATATTTCTGCTCTTGATTAAGGTATTATGTTTATATAGCTCATTTAAAAATGTAATGTATAATTAAGAATATATGTAAATAGAGTCATCTATAATAGTCAAATTTGTCGTCATGTTTGTTAGATTTTCTAGAAATACAGAGATTTATTTCAGATGGATAGGGATTTTTCAAATTTTTCAGAGACTTCAGACTATGACATTTAAAGTGTTTTTAAAATTTAGGACTTTTCATGACAGAGACACATCTGGTTCTGGGAGCACCAATCTACTTCAAGAGGAAGATGGGCATTGAAGAAGCTCCTTATGGAGTTAGTTAGCCATTTGGGCAAGAAACTGCTCTTGCCTGGACTGCTTGATATACTGGACATGCAGGACCCACAGAAAAATGACTGCTAAACTTGCCTAAAAGTGAAACAATCCTTTGGGGTTCCTGTTTTATGAAAGAGTCTGCTAAACATTCTGCAGGACACAGAAAAAATGACAGACAAACTGCCAATATAGGTGAAAGTGTCTTTAAAATTTCCTGCTACATGGAAAAATCTGCTGGATACTATGGGCTAGTAGGTTAAAGATGAATGCCCCAACAGTACAAAGAAGTTTGGGTGACTTTCCAGGCAGCAAGATATCTCTGTCAATTCTAGAGTTTTGGAAATTGCTTACAATGCACTTCCTGTTAACTTAGGTAATATTATATCCTTCTGGAGTCTTTGAAGGAATCAAAAGATTTAAGGTTATAGTTTTCCTTAGTTGTGATAAAAGATAAAATAGATATAAATATTGTAACTGTAATTCTTGCTTGATAACTGTTTTGTTATATGTAATTTTACTATGTTAAAGTTAAAACCTTCCTTTTGTATTTAAATATAAAAAAGGAGGTGATATGGGATTCCCCTCTATATGCTGTAAATACCATTGGTTATATAAAGAAACTGGCTTGGCCTGATAGGGTAGAACAGAGCTAGGTGTGGAAAACTAAACTGAGTTCTTGGAGAAGGAAGGTGGTGTTTAGTGAGAAGCCGTGTAGCTCCACCAGAGACAGATGCCAGTACTTTAGCCAGTAAGCCACAGCCATGTGGCAA
Source organism: Arvicola amphibius (assembly GCF_903992535.2). Lineage (NCBI taxonomy): Eukaryota > Metazoa > Chordata > Mammalia > Rodentia > Cricetidae > Arvicola > Arvicola amphibius. The sequence goes on from NW_024582325.1 coordinate 137,667, forward strand.
TACACAGATTAATGGAGATGGGTTAAATTAATATGTAAGAGTTAGCTGATAAGATGCAAGAGCTAATGGGCCAAGCGGTGTTTTAAATAATATAGTTTCTGTGAGATTATTTCAGGTCTGAACTGCTACGCAACTGGGGAACAAACAAGTGGCCTCCTTATAACAATGGGTAATTGCCATTGTTTGAAGGTGTTGGCTAGAAGTTGTTATTAGTCATGGTCAGGGAGGACATTAATTTAAAAAGATTACATTCAGAGATCGTGTTCTGAAATGAAAATGGGGGGATACAGGAATGATAGGATAAAAGAGTAGATACTGAATCTTCTTTTAAACAAAAAACCAACTATTAGGCTCAAATATTTTATATTAGTATGGGTTTTTTATGTATATACCAATTCAACATTATTTTTGTTATACTGTATATTTTTCAATTATTGTTTAAGGTATTGTACCTATACAGCTCATTTAACAATGTAGTGTAAATTTCTATCCCTTGAAAGTTATTATTATAGACTATTTATGATAATTAACAAATACAGATTAGTGGTTAGTCATCTACCAATCAAATTTATTAGTCATCTACCAATCAAATTTATGGCCATGTTAATTATGTTTTAAATGTTAAATAGAGATATATTTTAAAAAGATAGGTAGTCTTCAAGCACTGCAGAGAACAACAGAAAATGCCATTTAAGATTCTTTAATGATGTAAGGCTTTTCAAGACAGTGAGACATGTTCATTCCTGGTAGCAGCAATCTACTTCAGAAAAACATGATAGTCATTGAAAAATCTATGGAGTTTGTTTTCCTTTTTATCAAAGTTAACTACTGGAAAAGAAACTGCTCTTGCCTTGACTCCTGACAGTATGTTGTTGAAATTGGACAAGCAGGACATAAAGAACGTAGTATATGGATGATTCTCTCCCACCTGGTCCAGCAACCATTCAGTCTGAAAGAAACACACAGAGGCTTATAACATTTACAAACTGTTTGGCCTATTATCTCAGGCTTATTATTAACTAGATCTTACAAGTTAAGTTAACTCATAATTCTTATCTATGTTAGCCACGTGGTTGGTACTTTATCAGTGAGACATTCTCATCTTGCTTTCCCTGCTTCTGGATGGTGACTGCAGACTGAGCATTTCCTCTTCTTAAAATTATCCTAATCTCATCACCCTGCCTATATTCCTGCCTGGCTATTGGCCAATAAGCAATTTATTAAACTAATATGAGTGACAAATCTTTGCAGGTACAAGACTATTAAACCACACTACTTCCCCTTTTTTCTTTTCAAAACAAGAATTCTTAAACTAATATCCTTTGTTTAGCCTTTTTTCTGAGCATGATCAATAACAGCTTGTAACCAACACTCTAAAAAAAGACAAACATCCGTAGTCCAGTAACCAACACTCTAAAAAAAAATAGACAAACATTCATAGTCCAGTTTTTGGGGACGTGAGTGTAGTTTTCTAGGCTACTTTCTGATGATTTGGGGAGCTGACAATCTTGTGGAGACCTAAGGAAAATTTACGATTATGGTGAAGTCCTGACTGGAGTTTTCTGTGAGCCAGGATCATCCAAACCCCTCTTAGGTCATGGGGGTGTAAGCCGCTAGTCTTTGTATGGTTGGATTCAGCACTGTCTCTGAGAGCTTGTCACAACAAGTTAAATGAGAATCACTATGTAAGATGTCCCAGTAGGTACACAATCAATTGCATCCAGATAAAATAGGAAGACAGACTCTCTTGAGTGTAAACCTGTGGCTATGACCATTTCAATATTTTCAGCTTTTTCATTAGGATGGTGTCCTAACTTTCTTCCCTGGGCAGATAACACAGCGTACACACTCCTGTTAAATGTTTGATATAGACTGACTAATATTTAACTAAGACAACTGTAGCTCTGTATGTATATATGTTGGATTCCATGATGCCACTTGGAAGACACTTTCTAGTGACAATTCCATAAGTCAGAGATTATAAGACATTTTCATTTTGGCGGAGGTGGCAGATTTCAAGTTATCCTCTGGTGGGGCCCATTAAAAGGCAGGGTGACTCTATTCTAACATTGCTTTCAGTCGGGTGGATGAACATGGACTTTTGGCAGGAAGGAGGGTTACATGGCTAAGAATTTGATAACATGGTCTTTGTTCTTGAAAATTTGGGGTTTGACATCTTCTTGTGAGTTGAGTCAACCGAGTTATGGAAAAGGAAATGCCTTACTCCCTGATGCATAGAGATGGTGACAAAGATGCACATGAATATGGTAGCACAAGCACACATTCACATGAACACAAGGAAAAACAGGGTATGAGGATATATGCAGTAGAAACCTAATGACAGATAAAAATGACTGAGCCATTATACCCTCCCTTCGGGATGTCTTCTGAAGAATTGTGAGGTAGAAAACATCAGCTTCCCCTGCCCTAAACTTCACTTCCTCCCTTCCTTCCTATCATCTCTAGAATCAAGGAGAAGTAGCCAGAACTTGGGGCTCTGCCTCATGCCAGGGCACATACTGCTTACAATGATTGTATAAGGGCAATAACAATCATTTGAGCCCCAGAGTAACTTCAGCAGCTGTCTGCATAGATCAGCACAGATTGGCTGCTGAGCTATAATTTTGTATTTACCTGGAGGGCACTTTTCTTGATATTTTGCTATTTGGCTTCTTAGATTTATAAATTATAGCTTGGACAACCAGCTACATAGGCCCTTGGCTTGGAACTTGTACATCCAGCATCACCCAGGAAGAGGTTTAGTCCAGTTTTGTTAGACCTGATAAACTACAGGCTTCAGCAGAGTCAGATGCTGTGGATAAAGTAAGATCTCCCCCTCAAGTAACTTTTCTTACAGAAGCTCAGTTTAAGATTGCAGCAGGGACCCAAAGATCACAAGAAACATGAGTACTTTCACTGATCTTGGGGCCCACACCATGATCCACACCTGGTGAGGCAGAAGGTTAAACATGGTGTACTCTAGTCACATAGGAAAACTCTACAAGTTAGACAATTCCTGTTTCCTCATTCAGGATTTTATGGGTAAGTTACATGTCATTTTGATGTTTTTCCCATCACCATTTTACACACCCCTTGGAATTTGTCTTTACATACTCATGGTTGTTGTGCTTTCTCAACATCTCAAAAACTGACATACCACAGAAATAATGCTAAAATGCTTTTTGCCTCAGCCCTCCTTATTATTTATATCTCTCATTCCTTTGATATCAGGATTGCTCAAACATTAATTTATCTTTGATTTGCTTTTCTACAAAAGCAAACAAAACATGTGATTACAAATCTAGTTTAAAAAAGCCTAGTAATGCTCATTTCATAGTTCTTAGAAAAGAAGCATTGGGCCATCAGACAGCAACTCACAGAATCCCACAACTGTACAAATGCAGAAATCAACAGCTCATGGGGATCCCAACCATATCTATAGAGAGATCTATATCCTAGCTCTTGCATCAATGGTTCCAGAAATATGTGGTAGAGGGTTTAGAAAGACACTATGAGGCAGAACACTTGGAAGTATACTGTGAAACTCTCTCTCTTAGGAATGGCTTTATAAACCAAAACAGAACAGTGAATATATGGATGTGGAAGTGGAAACTTTTGAAGATTTCACCCCTAGTCCAAGAATTATTCCCTATCAGGGATGAGCTCACTCATGGTTCACAAAATACAATGTGGTCAGCCCTTGTGAAATTAACTAAAACCCAAGAAGATGTGACCTTTTTTTGAGGGATTTTTCTGGATTGAATCATTTGAAGTAAACAGACCCACTTAATTCAGATCTTTTGAGGTGTCAGAATCCATCTAAATCTTGGCCACACTTTCTTGTGGCAGCCTTGCAAAGGATGTTTTCCTTTCCCTTTTTGTTTTGTTTCAAGACAGGGTTTCTCCATTTATCTTTGACTGTACAGAAACTCTGTCTGTTGACCAGGCCGGCCTCCACCTCACAGTGATCCATTTGTTTCAGCCTCCTGAATGTTGTGATTAAAGGTGTGTGTCACCATGCCCGGCCTATGGATTTTTCTTGGTTGAATCATTTGAAGTAGACAGATCCAAGTAAAACCAATCTTTTTTTAAAGCATTTTGTTTTTTTAATATTTATTTGTTTATTTATTGTATATACAATATTCTGTCTGTGTGTATGTCTGCTGGCCAGGAGAGGGCACCAGACCTCATTACAGATGGTTGTGAGCCACCATGTGGTTGCTGGGAATTGAACTCAGGACCTTTGGAAGAGCAGGCAATGCTCTTAATCACTGAGCCATCTCTCCAGCCCCAAACCCAATCTTTTGAATTGTGAGAACGCACCTCGAATCTTGGTCACACCTTCTGGTGTCAGCCTAGAAAAAGGATCTGTAAAAAGAATAGAGGGAGAAGATGATATAATTTTATTTCAACTAACAACATATTAGAAATAAAGGACAAAAATGAGGCCTTTAGGTGCAAAGTAATCCACAGTATCTGGGTGAGATACTGTGGGTTTTATCTGGTGATGGTGTCACACATCTTTAACCCCAGCACTTCACTGGCAGAGGTAGGCAGACCTCCGTGAGTCTAGGCAGCCTGATCTATACAGCTAGTTTCACTAAAGTCAAGCCTGCACCGAGAATTCCAGTCTAAAAAGTGTTGCGGGTTCTGAAGTGCCTCACACCCGAATTTCCTCACAGCTCTCTATCTCCTTGATTTGAACTCCAGTCAGCCCGAGCTAGGTATGCTCGAACTCTGATGTCCCTAAATATTATTGGCACTGAATTAGAATGTTACATACAGAATGAGGTGTTTTTTGTTTTTTTAATTTTTAAAGATTTATTTTATTATTATTTATTTTATTATTAGGTATAATATGTTCTGTCTGCAGAACATACCAGATCTCATTACAGATGGTTGTAAGCCACCATGTGGTTGCTGGGAATTGAACTCAGGATCTCTGGAAGAACAGCCAGCGTTCTTAACCTCTAAGCTATCTCTCCAGCCCTATTTTTTTTTTTTTTTGGTTTTTTCAAGACAGGGTTTCTCTGCAGCTTTAGAGCCTGTCCTGGAACTAGCTCTTGTAGACCAGGCTGGTCTCGAACTCACAGAGATTCACCTGCCTCTGCCTCCCGAGTGCTGGGATTAAAGGTGTGCGCCACCACCGCCCGGCTCCTAATTTTTTTTTTTTACTGATTTATTGAGCTATACATTTTTCTCTGCCACCTTCCCTTCCTCTCCTCTCCGCTTCGACCCTCTCCTATGATCTCCATGCTCCTGATTGTCTCAGGAGATCTTGTTTTTTTCTACTTCTCATGTAGATTAGATTCATATTGTCTCCTTAGGGTCCTCATTATTGTCTAGGTTCTTTGGGATTGTGAATTGTAGGCTGATTTTCTTTGCTTCATGTCTAAAAGCCACTTATGAACAAGTACATAAGATGTTTGCCTTTCTGCATTTGAGTTACCTCACTCAGTATGATGCTTTCATGATCCATCCGTTTGCCTGCAAATTTCAAGATGTCATTATTTTTCCTGCTGTGTGGTATTCCATTGTGTAGATGTACCACATTTTCCTTATCCATTCTTCGGTCAAGGGACATTTAGGTTTATTCTAGGTTCTGTTATGACAAACAATGTTGCTATGAACATAGTTGAGCACATGTCATTCGGTGCGATTGAGAATCTTTTAGGTATATACTCAAAAGTGTTATTGCTGGGTGCTGAGGAAGGTTATTTCCTAATTTTCTGAGAAATTGCTATATTGATATCCAAAGTGATTGTGCCAGTTTGCACACCCACCAGCAATGCAGGAGTGTTCCCTTTACCTCACAACCTCCCCGGTATAAGTTGTCATCAGTAATTTTGATCTTGGCCATTTTTACAAGTGTATGATGGAATCTCAGACTTGTTTTGATTTGCATTTCACTGATGGCTAAGGATGTTGTACATTTCCTAAAGTGTCTTTCAGCCATTTTAAAATCCTCTGTTGAGAGTTCTCTGTTTAGGTTTGTACCCCATTTTTTTTTACTCAATTATTTGTTCTTTTGATGACCAATTCTTTGAGTTCTTTTGTATGTATATTGGGTTTTGTTTTGTTTTTTAAAGAGAAAGTTGAGTGCTTAAGGGAATGGATTTGAAAGGACTTGCAGTTGAGTTGAATATGATCAAAATAAAGTGTACAAAATTCTCAAAGAGCTATTAAGGTTTTTTAAAGATTTATTTATTATGCAAACAGTTTTCTGCCTGCACTACAGAAGACAGTAGATCTCACTATAGATGTTTTTCATCACCATGTGGTAACTGGGACTTGAACTCAGATCCTCTGGATCATCTGTCAGCGTTCTTAATCTATGAGCCACCTGGGAGGCAGAAGCAGGTGTCTCTTTGCATTCAAGGCCAGCCTGTTCTACAAAAGCTAGTTCTGGGCAGGCACCATAGCTACACAGGGAACACTGTCCCAAGAAAACAAAAAAAAATAATTTTTTAGATTTCTATTAACAAATTTTTAATTTTGACACAAAATCACACATTTATGATATCATCATTTGTTACATTATAAAAACAAAATATAAGTACATGCAAAATATTTAGGTACTATAAAAATATTGTAGGAAAACTACTCTTTTTTGGCAAGTTCTCAGTTCACATCCTAGGCAGGCCTTGAACTAAAACTCCCCCTGCTTCAGAAGCCCAGTCCCAGGTCTCTAGGATTAAAGGTGTGAGCTACCACACCCAGCTAAGCAGTCACTCAGGGAAGCTTGTTGTGGAGATTTGCTTGTGGAGGTTGGCCTCAGAATTAATTCAATCTTCCATCCAGTCAGAATACTGGTACTGACAAATGGCCACAAATGAGATGTATTAATGAAAGCAACCATGGGAGGAAGTGGGCGTGGTCTTTAGAGAGTATATAAGGACACACCAGAGCTTAGCCAGGTACAGTCTTCACCAGAGCAGACAGTGTTTCCATACATCCTGGCTCTTCAACCGCTGGATCTATCTTCTGCACACATTGAGGTTCAGACCCTGGAGCTGAGGAAATAGTGTGGTGTTCTCTTTCAACACTGCTAGGCCAGAGACAACTCCTTGGGTGAGTACACAGTTTACAGAGGAAATTCTGTTATTTTTCTTACATTAGCATATGATTAAACTGAGTTTTCAGCTTAGAAATGACTGTTTGCCACTACCGAAAATATTCTGTTCCCATCTGATCATCTTTTTTGTCAATATAATGTGAGTTACTGCAATAGATAATTTTAGTTTTATCTATACACACTTTTATTGTTGCCCTAAAGTAAATGTTCAAAGTACTTACCCTTCACTTTTAAATTTTGATTGTTGTCTAAATTTTTTTTTTTTTTTTATGGTGAAAAAGTGTATATTTAGAATTAACCGGCTGGGCTCAGTTTAGATGATTCCAATTTTGTTGGCAACATCCAGAGCATCATAATCAGGAGCCAACCAAACATAAGCCTTCTTCTCTCCGTCGGGCCTTTTGAGGGTGTTCACTTTGGCCACATCAATGTCGTAGAGTTTCTTCACAGCCTGTTTGATCTGGTGTTTGTTGGCCTTGACATCCACAATGAACACAAGTGTGTTGTCTTCTATCTTCTTTATGGCTGACTTGGTGGTCAGGGGGAATTTGATGATGGCATAGTGGTCAAGCTTGTTCCTCCTGCGTGCTCTTCTGGGGGTCTTTAGGCTGCCTTCATAGCCTCAGGGTCTTGGACCACAGAAAGGTGGGCGATGTGTGGATCTTCTTTTTGTGCCTGTGGACGCCTTTCAGCACTGCTTTCTCAGCTTTCAAGGCCTTTGCTTTAGCTTCGGCTTTGGGAGGGGCAGGAGCTTCCTTCTTCGCTTTCAGTGCCATCTTGACGAAAAGCGATTGTTGTCTAAATTTAAAGAATATTTGTAGGGCATTTATTTATGCCCTTCATAGATGTGTGAGTCTCTGAATCAAATCTCACTTGTTTAGCTTTCTTCCTGACCATTATCCATACAACTTGTAACAACACTCTAAACAAAGAAAAACTTCCATAAACCATATTTTGGGAATGCAGGCTTAGTTTTCCAGAATACATCCTGCTGATTGGGGGTGTTGATAATCTTACAGGACCTAAAGATATTTGGAATTATGGTCAAGTCCTGACTGAAAAATTCTGTGAGGCTTGATTATCTCAGCTAGCAGTCTTGGAACTGTTCTGGGTGTAGAACTCAGAGGAAACTCCAACAGAGGTCCTCTGAAACATTGGATCTTCTGGGCCATCTGCTCCTATGGAGATTTCTCACGTGCTCTTCCTGATGAAACCTGAGTTTTCTTAACCCAGAATGAATCCACGTCCTCTCATTTCCTGTGGAAACAAAAACAAAATCTATTCTCCAAAGTAACATATCTTTTGACATAAATTTTGAAGTCAAAGCATTTTCAAAATATGTATGTTGGATTAATCCAGCAACATTTATAATCAAATGTTTTTTTTAGCAGCTGTTGCTCCTTCTTTGGCATTCAAACAATTCAAAGGGAACACAATAACATACAGTATCCAGATTGTCTGTGTGTTTCCTTCTTTATGTGATTTTAGTTTAAATTCTATTTTAATTTTTGGCTTTATTGAGACAGGGTTTCTCTGTGTATCTTTGGCTATCCTGGAACTCACTCTGTAGATCAGGCTGTCCTTGACACACAGAGATCTGCCTGCCTTTGCCTCCCAAGAGCTGGGATTAAAGGCGTGTACCACCACAAATTGAACTCGCAGAGATCAGCCTTTCTCTCCCTGCCAAGTGTAGAGATTGCAGGTCTGAGGTCTCAAACCAAAGGAAAAAATGGAGAAGGAGCTGATCAACAAGAATTCCTTGCTTTTTGCTTCTTTATTTTGGAGACCATGAGACCAGCTAACTCAAGCTTGTGCCACCATAATTTCTTGAATTATGAATCAACATAAATTCTTATTCTTTTAGGCATTTGCAGCAGAAAGAAGACAAGTAACTAAGGTTGCCTTCATGTGTTAAGGGAAGGGACAATGGGATGTTAAGTAAGAAGATGCTAAAATCAGAAAGCAAAACATTTACTAGGGATCCTGTTATTTGGAGATTGTTCTCTTGAATAGACAACCAAAGAGGGAAGAGTTAAACCAAATAGGTCTGTAGTAAAAGACCAACTTGTGTACTTGAAGTACCTTGATCACTCCAGTGTAAATTTATTCATAAGCACTGAGAGAGCCTGTTTCAGACCTTGAACACAGTTCTTAATTTCAATGGAGTCTCTGAAAAAGATGCAGATTGTAGGGCACAGAACTCATCATACCAATCTGTATTCATGGAAAGAAGAGTGAATAAGAAAAAAATCAGTAACTGCAATCCTATGCTTATTTAAATTTTTGTCCACTAAATACTGAAGAATGTTTTGTTTTAGACATAACAGAATTACCACTTGAATCAGATTTTGTGAAGTTTTTCTTCCTTTTCTTGGTCTTATAATAGTAATTCTGATTTTCTTCCTTCAGCAAAATGGAGTCAGACCTCTCACAAGCCTTCCAGGAAGAACTCACCTGCTTCATCTGCCTGAGCTACCTTACAGACCCAGTCACCGTAAGCTGTGGCCACAGCTTCTGTCGAGCCTGCCTCTGCCTTTCCTGGGAAGACAGCCAGCTCCCTGTCCAATGCCCTATGTGTAGGGAACCATCCCAGCAGAAGGATTTCAGAACCAACATTGTTATGAAGAAGCTGGTGTCCATTGCCAGAAAAGCCAACCTCATGAAGTACCTGAGCTCTGAGGAGCATCAGTGTGTGACCCACAAGGAGACCAAGGGGATCTTCTGTATGGAGAACAGGATCTACCTCTGTCAGCTCTGCTCTGACTCCCATGAGCACAGAGGTCACAATCACTGTCCTATTGAAGCAGCTGCTGAGGATCAAATGGTGAGTGATGTTTCTGAGAGAACATGAAACCTGGAGAGTGAGGCTCAGTGGACAACAGGAAGATGCTGGTCCTGATGATGAGGAATCCACTCCTTTCTGAATGGTGGCCCTTTATTAGCAGCTAGTGAAGAAAGAGTGACTATAAATGTAAACACTCCTTGGGAGACCCGTGGGTGTAAGATCAGTTGTGTTTTATTACACATTATTTCCAGGTCATTGGAAAGTGAAATGCTCTATTCATATCTTTAAAAAGTGTCTATGACTGGAGGTTATATTAGAAAATACAGTGGAGTCAGTTATAGAGAAGCCTGTGGGAAACCCAATGTTATGTAAATTACCCAGATATTACTCATAATTATTTATCACTTTACCCGAACTAAGGGATATGCCACATTCTATTTATGTGTCTTAAATCTAAAATTCAAAGTTACCTAAGTTAAAAAAGGAACATTGTGATCCTTCTTTTATTGATAAAGTTATTTTATTTAATGTTCGAAAATCTGCCCATCATTACTGTTTATTAAAAGCTGATATTCATTGTTTCTTACAGGAAAGACTTCTAAAGCAAATGACATCTTTGTGGGAGCAGATCCAAGAAATTCAAGAGAATCTAGAGGCAGAGAGCAGAATCAAAATTTTGTTTATAGTGAGTATGAGATTTATGCTGGAAATCTGTACAAGATACTTACTTTGCCAAATCGTCATTCAAGATTTAGGTATAAGGCATGGGATATGATACTAGGAAAACATGTAATGATGGCCTTGAATTCTGGCTGTGAAACAGAGCTCTGCATGTGGAAAGATGGCCTGGCTGTATGGAAAAAGTGTCTGAAACAAATGAGTCAGTTGCTCACAGTTCAGCGTACTGCATTAGACTCTAGGACTACACCATGTATTCTAATTAATGCATGCAGAGTTTCACATTTCCTGAACATATAAATTATCAATCAATACCATTTCTTCAGGTAGCCCTGTTTTTCTGTATAGGTGAAAATGTTTAGGGCTTCATTGCCTTAGTATTGATGGAGGCTGCTTGTTCTTTCCTGGTTAACCAAAACCAAAATAATCACGCTGAAACTATGCTAATTAAAACACTGCTCAGCCTATTAGCTCAGGCGTCTTATTAAGTAACTCTTACATCTTAAATTAACCAATACCTATTATTTGTGTATTACCATGAAGCTCGTATTTTACTGGTAAGGTTCTGGCTGGTGGCTCGTGTTTCTCTCCTTTGGTGGCTACATGGCATCTTGAGTCTGGCTACTTTCTCCTTTATCTCTGCTTGGAACTCCCACCTTGCTTCAATCTGCTCTGCCATAGGCCCAAAGAAGCTTCTTTATTAACTAATCGTAACAAAATACTTTCACAGCATCAGAGGGGAATCCCACATACCTCCCCTTTTCTGTCTAAATAAAAGGAAGGTTTTAGCTTTAACGTAGTAAAATTACATGTAACAAAATAGGTATAAAGTATGAATTACAGTTACAATATTCATATCTACTTTACATTTATCATAACTAAGGAAAATTATAATTATAACTATCTATTCTTCAAGTCCATCCAAGATCCCAGATGGCTATAGTATTACTTAAGTTAACAGGAAGTGCATTGTAAACAATTTCCAAAACTCTAGAATTGACAGAGACATCATGCTACCTTTACAGTCACCCAAAGTTCTGTAACTTTGGGGCATTCATCTTCAGCCTACAGACCCCATAGTATACAGTAGACATTTTCATTAAGAAGGAAATTTGAAAGACTGTATCACCTAGGAAACAAATGAAACCAAGGAATTTCCATTTCTGACAAGTCCATCATTGTTTATGTAACACAGCAATAGGTGTCTTTGTCAAATTTAAGCCTAGAATGATGCAATGGAGGAGGATGCAATATTTTATAAATATCATTGACAATGTCCTGTTTTCTTCAGAACTACCTGTCTATGAGGGAAGACATGATCAGGATGGAGTATAGGAAATGGCATGCAGTCCTCTGTGAAGAGGAAGAGGAACACATTGCGCACATGAAAAATGAAGGCGATTGTGTTGTAGAGAAACTCAGAGAAAGTAAAGACATGATGATCCAAAAGAGCAAACAACTAAGAGAAATGCATCAGGATCTCATGGCAATGTCCCAGGAGCCATATGTGGTACTGCTGCAGGTAAGCAGGGAGGAGTGCAGACAAAGGATTTATTGTCTTAGACACTGGATTGTTATACTAAGATTATTTTTAACATTTCCTGCATTTATTTTAGGGGTCCTTTTCCAGTAATAATCTGGAGAAATTAAATTCTGTAAAAATCTTGCCAGAACAAGATATTTTTAATAAAAATTGTGTTAGTAGATTCCTCAAGAAATATGTCCTAATTTTTGATTTTGTAAATTGCCTCTCTGAAAGCCGAGATTCAGTGTTGCCATTTCTTACACTCTATAGCCTCTACTTAAATATTGTACACAATTTCAAAGAACGGTATTACTTAATTTCTTCTTTTTGAATATTGTACTTTTGAGAGATCTTTAGGAGGATGGGATTTTGAGGTAGGGTTCTAGTCTATGGATCATGATCACCTACAATTCACAATAATCTTAGGGTCTTTATCCTGGCAATTCTATAATTAGAGGCATGAAGCAGCATGCATGGGAGAGGTCATACATTTGAAGTACCCTTAGTTAAAGTATCCCTCTGTGCTCTTTTATTCAGATCAGTGAATGTTACCTTTTGCAGACAGCTGGGGTTTCAAAATCAATGTATAATCAGTACCCTGATATTCTCATAATTTACTCTCACAGCCTTACTTCATCAAGATTTAGAATTGTGCTAATCTGCTTGTTGGCATTACCCTGCTAATTAAATATAAATTTTAAGTTTAGACAGGCTATTTGCCTGCCTTTTATATGAATTTTATAAACAAAATTCAGGATTCTAAATTTATCTTGCTTCCTTTGCAGGGTTTGGATGACATATTCAGATGGTGAGTTTAGCCATTGGTGCAAACCAGGATTCCCTGAAATTGCTATAAAATTGGTTAAGCAGACTTAGAAAAGTGCATATATATTTTATAGAGAGTATTCTATTCTTTGAGTATGACGTGTTATTGATGTTTAACTATTATCTGTCATATTCATGTGGAGTGTATGTGTGTTCATGTTCATGCACAAGTAGCAGTGCACATGTGTGGAGGTCAGAGGACAACTTTCAGGAGAAAGACATTTTTCCTTCCACAATGGGTTCCAGGGATTGAACTCATGTTGTCAGGCTTGTGTGGCAAGGGAATTGACCCAAGAGCCATTTGGCTGAAGCTGGAGTGAGTTTTTTTTCCTAATCAACTGTGATGATATCTTTAGCATCAGGCAAATCAATATTTTCTTGTCCTTGCAGGAGTGAGTCAATGCAGTTGAGCATTCCCCAGGGTATGAAACCAGAACTCTCTGCTCTCCCCATGACTGGACTCACTGAACGATTCAACTCCTTCAAAGGTGAGTGTGAGCAATGATGGAAATAGGACAGGTGCCCTTACACAGTGTGCTAACATTTGCAAACACAAATATTTTAACACCTGAGAAATATGTCTCATTTAGTCATATTGTAATCTTCTTAGTTACTTGGTTATCTTACAAAAAAAGAAACAAAAATGAATACCAGTGTATCAGGTTGTGTGTGATACTAACTGTATAGAGAGTATCAGTTTTTAATTGAGGAATAAGGAATGATTAATTAATTGAGGACAGTCTAATTCAAATTAAGAGCACCCACTGGTGGAGATATGTGATTATGTTCCTTTATACATTTTAGCAATTGATTTCTTATATTACATTATGATTCACAGATTAAAAATGCACAAGATATAGTTGTGCATGGTAGTAATCCCATCAATATCATGGAGAGAGAGGAGTGCCAGTGACTTTGAGGACCGTTTTGTCAACATAGTGAGTTCCATATCAGTCAAGTTTAAATAGTAATACCCTGTCTCAAAAGTAACTGAAAAAGAAAAATCATAAAATAACGAAACAGATAAAGCCACATATCATGAGCAATGAATATAAAACTAGTTGATAGGGCATGAGGCAGTTTCTAAATCACCCTTGTATATCTAAAAGTCAACCTCAGCTGGGTGGTGATGGTATAAACTTTTAATCCCAGCACTCGGGAGGCAGAGGCAGGCAGATCTCTGAGTTCGAGGCCAGCCTGGTCTACAAGAGCTAGTTCCAGGACAGGCTCCAAGGCTACAGAGAAACCCTGTCTTGAAAAACAAACAACAACAAAAAGTTAATTTCAACCTCACAGGGAAAGAGTATAAGAGGAACCAGAGGTTAAAGGAGGTCAATTAGTAACAGGGATTTACTTCTAAAGTATATTTAGCTCCTTCTTTAGTATAAATGTGATTAATTACATGGAAATACCAACACCAATATGAAAGCAACAATTGCCCACATCTTAGGAATATCTTTTAATGTAGACCAAGGAGTACAGCCTTTGCTGTGGCCCTCACTGCAATACACACATCTTCCCTTTGTCGGGTATAACTAAAAGTCACCTGTCAGAGGTAGACTGAAGCTCCCTCATCTACAGCATCTGCAAAATGTTTCATAAAGCTTTTCATCATGCTACCAGTGTTTCTTGCACTAATTCTTGTCTTTGATGAATTTAACCTTTAATCCAAGCCAGTTTTTGAAAACCAAGAAGATTCACAGGACCTCTGTCACCTCAGAAATACAAATGGTCATTTTAACTAAAATGTTTATTCTCTCCACAGTGCACATTTTCTTTGAAAAGCTATTCATATTCTGTCTCAAGAAGAACCTATTTAATGTCATGAGAAGAGCCAGTTTCAGACCTCACCATCAGAATACATCCGTGGAACCTTCTGGATGCTATTTGGCCTCCTGGGGATCACAGAGCTTCATCTCAGGGAAATATTACTGGGATGTAGATTTGAAGGACTCTTGGGACTGGGCTGTCAGAGTCTGTACCAATTCCTGGCTAATGAGTAGAAACAAAGCAATTGAGACTAAGGGTGCATTCCTTCTTTTCTGTGTGAAGGAGGGTAGTCATTACAGTCTCCTCACCACTAACCCAGTGATCCATCACTATCTAGAGAAGCCACTGGGCAGGGTTGGCGTGTTCCTTGATTGTGACGCTAGATGTTTAAGTTTCCTGAATATTGCCAAGAGTTCCCTCATATACAAATATCCTCATAAGACTTTTAAGCACAGTGTCTGGCCTTTCTTCTCCTACGGTCACATAATACCATAGGCAGTTGTAATCCAGTATTTCTTGTTTTAAAAATATTTCCTACTGTAATGTTATCAGTTTTATTGTATTAAATATTAAAATACTATTAAGTGAAAAAGAGGGTTGACTACATTGTATTTTCATCTGTTGTCTCCAAATTCCACAAAGAACACTTCAATGGCTGGGGGACTGGGCAGGACAGAAACCCCAAAAAGCAGGACCTCATGTTATACACTTCCTTCCATAGTGGTCTTGTCTTGTGTATCTGTTTGTTTTTGCAAAGTTGTCAGAATTATTCATTAGGACTAAGACTTGAGATCAGTGCTAGAGCCCTTTTTTAGTATGTGCAAGACCCTCAGTCGAATTCTAACATTATAAAATATCAACTCTATATGTATGTATACATATATACAATCATGTACGCATGCTATGTAACATTTTACTATCTTATTGGTGCCAAGCAGGAACACAGATGAGCTGGTTATTTTTATTCCAATTTGAAACAGGTTACAGTCATGTGATAGAAGGGAACCCCATTGAGAAAATGCCCCCATAACAACTAGCTGTGTGCAAGCCTAGTTATTGATGAGAAAGGGAGCAGACGATTGTTGTCAGGGTTTTCCCTGGGATGGGGATTCTGGGTTCTATAGGAAAGCAGACTGAGCATCCATAGTGTGCAAGCCAGTAATAAGGATCACTCCATCACTTGTGCTTTAGTTCTTTCCTGCATGTTCCTGTCCTATGTGAGTTCTGGTCCTGACTTTCTTTGATGATGCACAGTGATATGGTAGTGTAAACCAAATAATCCCTGCAATGTTTGCCTTGACAAGGTGGTTTATCATAGCAATAATTTGCCAAAATAAGACTATTCATTACCAGAATTTTGGGGTAGTCTGGAATATACTTGACCCTGTTATATTGGGGTGGATTGTGGAAAGATTGATGATGTTTGGGCTAGAAAAGCCATTGGCTGTTAAGATACCAGTGACCTGTTCTGTAAGACCTTCAAGGTAAGAATATTGAGGTGTCTCTTTCATGGGCACCACACTAGGCCCCACAGCCCTGGCAACTTATACTGGAAACCATAATTGTTCTATGGATAACAGAGAAGACACTGTCTACTTTCACTAAACACCTTAATCCCTGCCCGGCCTCCTCAGACTGAACGGCCTCAGTACCACACAAGGGTCCACAGCCTTGGCAAACTTACTGTAGGCCATGTTAGTCCTTGGAACCTTAGGTATTTTTCAGTTTACACAAAATAGCTTTAAGCCTGCACAATAATCCCATTCTCTGCACACACACACACACACACACACACACACACACACACACACACACACACACACACACACCGAGAGAGAGAGACAGAGACAGAGAGTTTATATCCTGGTCTGCAATTTCAGAAGACTTTTGCTCTACCATAGTGTTGGCTTGGTGTGGGGACCTCAGGTTAGAAACCACCCCCTACCTGCTAACAACTCCTTAAAGACAGCCCGGCAATCCCAGACTATATTCCATTCTTTGTCTCCACAGTAGGGCACACAACCCCAGTAGCTTTCTCTGGAGGCTAGAGTACATTTGAACCTCAGAGAAGACATCACCTATTGCCTGCGGAACCCCTTTAAGCCAGTCTAAAAATATGAGACTGCACCCCCACCCCAGGGCTCCACTTCCAGGCCTTTTCTGGCACATCACCCTGCGGTGCTAGTGCATGCCTTTATTCCCATCACTCTGGAGACAGAAGTAGGAGGCTCGCTGTGAATTCAACGACAACCTAGTACAGCCTACTTTGGAAGAAGTCGTAAGTTTTATTAATGGTCAGGCTGGACCTAGGACCACAGGTATAGCAACCAATATTGGTCACCACTCGCAAATCCCCAGACTACAATCACATGTGCTCGCGCATGCGCACAGGTTCCACATTCTGGTATACAATGTTGGAAGACTTCTCCTTTACCTATGCTAGAGAAGATTTAGAGAATCTAGGCTTACAACTTCAGAGTCAGATTTTGGGTTTATCTGAACACAGGTGTCAACAAGAATCTCCTGTGACAGCATCTATACTGGAGGCCATGCTGAGTCAAGACATACGTGTGTGGGTAATTGTTCAGGAACTGAGTCAACATCTTAAAGGTTATCTTGCCCCAATTTCTGGAGAACATACGTGCATGTGTAGCTGTTAGGTCCTTGGTTCCCAGGGGGAAAGGGGGGAACATTGCTGCTGAGACTGAGAGAAAATGGCTTCAGAATTGTCTTAAAGTTTTACACCCATATAACCCACTACCAGTCACTATTACTCAACCCTGAGCATATCATCTTTGGGAATGCAACGTTGCTAAACCCAGCCACCCTGCTCCTCAATTTGGAACCCATTGTTTGGGTACCTCATGACCTACGTCAGATATTGGTTGAATACCACGGGACCAGTGGAGATTTGACTGATTTCCAGCTTTCTGATGTGGATCATACCTGGGTTCACGGATGGCAGGAGTTTCCTCAAAGAAGGTGAGTGCAAGGCAGGGGCCGTGATGGTAGACAGAAAAACTATCATATGGACACAGGCACCGCTACCAGGGACCTCCGCTCAAAAACCAGAGCTAATAGCCCTTACCAAGACCCTTAGCAACAGGACAAAAATTAAACATCTATACAGACAGCTGCTATGTGTTTGCAACGGCCCACGTTTCACGGGGAAATTTATAAAAGGCGGGGACTGCTAAACTCAGCTGAAAAAGAAATTAAAAATAAGACAGAAATCCTGGCATTATTGAGGGCCCTCTTCCTGCCAAAGAAGGTGAGCATTATTCATTGCCCAGGGCATCAAAAGGGCGATGATCCCATTGCCAAGGGAAACCGGATGGCTGATGAGACGGCTAAAAAGGCCGCGCTGAACTCAGAAATATTATCCCTGGCTGAGGCACCCCGCCATAGTCTCTTTGAGGGCTCCTCTTGACCCATCTACCCACAAACCCTATCTGCAGGCGCGGCTGAAGGACCTCCAGATTGTCCAGGCACAAGTGTGGAAACCCCTGGCTGCTGCCTACCAGCCGAGACACCTGGAAATCTCAAACCAGTTCCAGGTTGGCGATTCTGTGTATGTCAGAAGACACCGGTCTCAGAGCCTTGAACCTCGCTGGAAGGGACCCTACACCGTGCTTCTTATGATGCTCACTGACCTCAAGGTGGACAGTATAATAGCCTGGATCCACGTGTCTCACATTAAGCCCACACCTCCACAGGACGACCCAGAATCCTCCAAAGGGAAGCTTCAATGCTCCCAAAATCCCCCGAAGTTAAGACTTGTCAAAACAGCCTAATTCTGTCGGTTTTGCTAGTCCTTGTTTTGATACCCCTGCCCATCTATAGCAACCCCCATGCACCCCAGAAACTGACTTGGTAGTTTTCCTCACAAACCGGGGAGGTAATTTGAACCATCTCCAAAACAGCCCCTCCAGGTACTTGGTGGCCCACCCTCACTCTTGATTTCTGTCAACTCGCAGCTGGACTAGATTCCTGGGACATACCAGATGCACAGCCCCAACAGCTGCCCCTAAATACTGACACCTCTCTGAAGGAAGACTCTGGGGAACAGTTGGATGCCGGATCCCCAAGATGCTACTTGGGGAAGCTAGGTTTTCATGTCTGTCCTGGAGATGGCCGAAATCAGGCCACCATCTGACGTTGTGGGGGTTTAGAAAGTCTGTTCTGTGCAGCCTGGGGATGTGAAACCACTGGAGATGCTTATTGCAGACCCACCTCTACTTGGGACTGGATTACTGTCCACAAGAATTACACCTCTCCAAAACAGTGCTCCAGGGAGACTGCAGGAACCTGTAGCACCAGCCCCACTTGCCTATCCTTAAATATCACCTTTACTCCCCAGGGGTCAGTAGCAGGAACATCTGGATGGATGCAGGAAGGACTTGGGGCATCCGATGGCATTTCCCAGATAGATGGATCAGAAAAGATTTGGGTGCCGCTTTCACAATAAAATTAAAAACAGAGACTCCCCTCCCCTGGCCAACCAATAGAGCCCCACCAGGTATTACCTGACCAAGGCCAGCTAGCCCCAGTGGAGATAGACCCCCCTGCAGGGGCCTTAAGCACCTCACCAAGCCCTAAGGCCCCGCTGTTTCCCAGCTCCCTCCCTAAAAAACTCTTCTGCTTCCCTTGCTTCCCTGCTGGCACTCCTTAATACAAGCCAGCAACTGTTTAACCTAGTACAGGGCGCTTTCTCCTTGCTAAATGGTACAGATTACATCATGACCCAATCCTGCTGGCTATGCCTATCAGCAGGACCCCCTTATTATGAGGGAATTGCAACATTCAGAGGTTTTAATAACACAATCAGCCAGGACGCTCGTGCTTGGGGAACCAGTCATAAGCTAACTCTTATGGAGTTTACAGGTGCAGGGACATGTCTGGGAAATCCACCGGCTACCTACAAACACTGGGTACTTGGTTCCCCATTCAGACAAATGGTGGGCTTGTTGTACAGGCCTGACGCCTTGTGTGGCCATATTGGTTTTTGATAACTCCAAAGATTACTGTGTGCTCATTCAACTAGTACCGCTGACACATTTGAAGATAAATTAGACAAGCACCTGAGCCACTATAGGCGAGAGCCCATCTCCCTGACTCTAGCAGTAATTAGGTCTCTGAGTGGCAGCCGGTGTCAGCACTGATACCACAGCTCTGGTGCAGGCTCCCAGTATTATAATAAATTAAGGACAGCCATGGATAAAGACTTAAGAGCCCCAGAACAGTCCATCTCTATGCTTGAAGAGTCGATGACCTCACTCTCTGAAGTGGTGTTACAAAATAGGTGTGGATTAGACTTGTTGTTTCTCAAAGAGAGAGGACTCTGTGCTGCCCTAAAAGAACAATGTTGTTCTTACTTAGATCACTCTGGAGTAATCAAGGATTCCATAGATAAACTCAGAGATAGGTTAGATAAACGACAGCGAAAAAGAGAGGCACAGCAAGGTTGGTATGAAGGATGGTTTAATAGCTCCTCCTGGCTCAAGACCCCTCATCTCCACTATCACTGGTCCCTTAATCATTCTGCTGCTGCTTTTAACTTTTGGACCCTTCATCTTCAACTGACTTCTGATGTTCATTCGTGAGCGGCTTAGCATTACTCAAGCTTTAATGTTGACTCAACAATACCATGCTAAAGGTTAAAGTTCTTAAAAGTAAAAAAAAAAAAAAAGAAAAAAGAAAGAAAGAGAGAAGTTGGGTGTGGTGGCACACACCTTTAATCCCAATGCCTGGGAGGCAGAGTTAGATTGACCTCTGTGACTTCAAGGTGTGGTAGCACAGGCCTTTAATCCAAGTGCCTTGGAGGCAGAGACAGAGGCGATGAAGCTCCAGTCCAAGATGGACGCACGCTAGAATCTTCCTGATAAGCCACCACCACGTGGTGCTACATAGATTGTTAGATATGGGTTAAAGCAAGAGATGTGAGAATTAGCTAGTAGGAGGCTGAAACTTATGGGCTAAGCAGTGTTTAAACAAATATAATTTGTGTGTTGTTATTTCGCGACATAAGCTAGCCAGGAAGACGGGAGCCAGGTGGGAATGCAGCCCATTGCCTCATCACTATTCCAGGATTGGGATTTGACCAAATAAGAGGGGGAAATGAAAGACTCTGGGCCACCTCAGCTGAACTACCCTCCTCTTCTAGGAACCAGGAACTTAATAATCTCCCATGCATGTACTAGAGCTTTGGGTACTTTCCCCTGGAACTCTCCATCCCCTTTGTAGCTTTTCTTCAATAGACCCAGGCCCTGGAACTGGGGCAAAATGACCAGCAGATGACCTGCAGGTGTTTCTCCTTGTTCAATCAACCCAGCAATTGGCTTAGCAATGATCCATCATAGTTAGCTGACCATTAAACAAGCTAGTCACAATGGTTAACAGAGGACTCTGCACTCCCCCTTTTGGTTCTGCGGTTTTTCTCTTTAAAAGAAGCCTGTATCTCCATCCATCGCCAGATGAAGCTTCTATGGTGATATGCAAAATATTCATCAGTATGGCTATAGGAAAGGGCCATTTCAGGCTCCCTCTCCTCAGCTGCCCTAGGAACTAGCTGGGGACATCTCCATGGATATCTGGGAACCCCTCTAGAGTGAAGTCTCTTGTTAAACTTAAAATGGCTCCCTTAATTAAGGTATCTTCTTCCCTGCTCCCCTATCCACCCTTCCTCCATCTCAACCA
The DNA here is from genome assembly GCF_903992535.2 of Arvicola amphibius. Lineage (NCBI taxonomy): Eukaryota > Metazoa > Chordata > Mammalia > Rodentia > Cricetidae > Arvicola > Arvicola amphibius. The sequence goes on from NW_024582325.1 coordinate 159,021, forward strand.
TCCCATGCCCCCAGGGTCTCCCCATCCTCCCCTCCTCACTTTTCTCTCCACATCTCCCCATCACCCCTTACTGTCACCCCCCACCCCCAAGATCCCAATTTTTTTTTTTTTTTTTTTTTTGGTTTTTGAGACAGGGTTTCCCTGTAGTTTCTAGAGCCTGTCCTGGAACTAGCTCTTGTAGACCAGTCTGGCCTCGAACTCAGAGATCCGCCTGCCTCTGCCTCCCGAGTGCTGGGATTAAAGGCTTGTGCCACCACTGGCCAGCCAAGATCCCAATTTTTGCCTGGCAATCTAGTCTACTTCCAATATCCAGGAGGATAACTATATGCTTTTCTTTGGGTTCACGTTCTTATTTAGCTTCTCTAGGATCAGAAATTATAGGCTCACTGACCTTTATTTATGTCTAGAATTCACTTATGAGTGAGTATATACCAAACTCATCCTTTTGGATCTGGGTTACCTCACTCAGAATAGTGTTTTCTATTTCCATCCATTTGCATGCAAAGTTCAAGATGTCATTGTTTTTTACCGCTGAGTAATACTCTAATGTGCATATATTCCACACTTTCTTTATCCATTCTTCCCTTGAAGTGTAAGACTTTAAGACAATTCTGAAGCCATTTCTGACAATTCTGAACCCTCTCAGCTTCTGTGCCATAGTGCTTCCCCTCCTCCCCTGGGAACCAAGGACCTAAGAGCAACACATGCACATACTCAGTTCCTGAACAATTACCCATATACGTATGTTTTGATTCAGTCCCCTGGGAAACGTAGTCAAAATGACCTCTTGCCTCATCTGATCTGGCAACAGCTCTCCAGCCAATTATTGGTAACAGCTCTTTCAACTAAGCCAGTCACAACCCCCCTTGCTTCTATGGCCTTCTCCTTTAAAAGTAGCCTGTACCAGCTAGTCGGGGTCTCTTGGCTTCCTGAATGCTGAGGGACCCTGTCATGACAGAATTAATAAAATCCTCATGTTTTTGAATGGGCTATGGTGTGAGAGGTGGTCTCTGGGGGTGACTCCTCCTCGGTGTTTGGATGCTAGAGTCCAACAGAAGGGCGTCTATGTTGTTTCCAGGTACTGGATATTACAAATAACGCAGAGACCCACATTGGAGCGCAGGACTGAGCTCCCAAGGTCCATATGGGGAGCTGAAGGAGGGAGAACATGAGCAAGGAAGTCAGGAGCCCACCAAGGCCAGCTTGACTGGGACTGAAAAAGCATAGGATCAAACCGGACCTTGAACGTGGCAGACAATGAGGGCTGACTAAGAAGCCAAGGACAATGGCACTGGGTTTTGATCCTACTGCTTGTACTGCCTTTGGGGGAGCCTAGTCTGTTTAGATGTGCACCTTCCTGGACCTGGATGGAGGGGGGAGGTCCTTGGACTTCCTGCAGGGCAGAGAACCCTGACTGCTCCTTGGACTGGAGAGGGAGGGGGAGAGGAGTGGAGGGAGGGAGAGGGAAGAGGGAGGTGGGGAAGAGACAGAAATTTTTAATAATAATAATAATAAAATAAAAAAATTCTATAGGAAAAAAAAGGAACCTGTAATAGCTTTTCGATGTTCTTCTCCTCCTGAGGCTGGGGGACCCCTGTCGCGGCAGAAATAAAAATTCCTCTTGCTTTTGCATCAACTGCGGTGTGAGGGTGGTCTCTTGGGGTGACTCCTCCTTGGAGATTGGACTTTAGAGTCCAACAATAGCTTTTTGAAAATTTTGTCTACCTTGTTTCGATCATATTTACCTCAACTGCAACTCCTTCAACATTCATCCCCCTTCCCTAAATACCCAACTTTCTCTTTTTCAACATAAAGCCAATTCCATATAGATCATTTCATTTCCAACAGTGTATAGTGACATCAGAGTTCAAGAATGCCTAGCTAAGCTGTCAACAGTTCAAATTAACAGCCAGAGAACTGTGTGAGAATTCAGGTGTGAGGTAGTTCAGAACCTGCAACATTTATTTTCAGAGACTCTGCGCAGCCTTGACTTTCCTGGAACTAGCTCTGTAGATCAGGTTGAGGTGAATATGATCAAAACAAGTTGTATAAAATTCTCAAAGAATTATTACAAAATTGTCTAATGTTGATATTTGCTAAAATCACACAGTGATGACATCATCATTTGTTAATATCAGAAAGAGGAGAATGAAAATACACTTGAAAATATTATGATACAGAAAAATATTGTAAGAAAATTGCTAACTTTTCTTTGGCAAATTCTCACTGTATATCATAGGCAGGCCTTGAACTAAAACTCCTACTGTTTAGGAACCCAATTCCTAGGACTCTAGGATTAAAGGTGTGAACTACACACCCAGCTAAGCAGTGACTCAGAGAATCTTACTGTAGAGATTTTCTTGTGGAGATTAGACATAGTGTTAGTTCAATCTTCCATCCATTTAGAATACTGTTACTTACAGAAGGTCACCAATTGGAAGCATTAGTAAAAGCAATCATGGGAGGAAGTAGGTCTGCTCTTAAGAGACTATATAAGGACACTCCAAGGCCCAGCCAGATCCATTCTTCACCAAAGTAGCCAGAGTGTGTTTCTACACATTCTGGCTCCAGAGATTGCTAGATTTATCACATCTTCACATGAGGATTGGATCCCAGAGCCGAGCTAATATTGTGGTGTCCCCAGTAAATACTGCTGAGGCCAGAGACAATTACTTGGGTGAGTGCACAGTTTACAGGAGAAAGTCATTGATATTTCCTTTTTTAATTTGTCACCCAGGTGAGGTTTCTGCTTAGAAATAACCATTTTCTATTTACCAAAAAAGATCCTGCTCCCATTTGGTCATTGTTTTTGTAAATATAATGTGAGTTACAAGGAGAGATAATTTTAGATTACAGTCTTGCATTACCATGATGCATTGTGCTCAGACGTGCTTAGGTGCTATTTTTCAATTTGATCATTATGTAAATTGTAAGACTATTTTTAGACCGTTCTGTATGTACTTCATAGATTCATGAGGTATCAATACCTCTAAATTAGGTGTACAATATAATATATAATAAATGCTTTGAGTGGTTTGAAAATTACTAGTATTTAGAGATAATTTCTATAACTCTTAAGTATAAAAGTGAAAACTCAAGATTTAGTTAAGTTTTTTTTTTCATTTTTTTCTGTTATAAATTATAGGAAGATATCACAGTGCGAAATGTTTGTTAGTAGTTTACAATCTTGGAAGAAGTGGCTAATCCTGCCAGTGATTCATTGATATGGTTGGAATTATATGTGGGATTTATTTCTCTAATTTATTAGGGAAAACTAATGAAGCTCTTCTATTTACGAAAGCATAATCTGATTAAAATCTGGCATGTTTTTTCAATTCTGTGTTTAACTTTCATTATTTTTGTGTGTTTATAAATTATTTTGGATTGAAGTACCTACTATAGTGCATAACATTCCAAAGGAATCAATCAGATAAGAAAGGCAGCATTGGAATTACAGTCTTTTCTAAACTAATCTCAACAATGAGTATTAGTCCTTGATTTTGAAGTACAGAGGACAACACACTAAAGACACTGACTCTATTTGCTTTAGACCCTGGATGCTTAAGATATTTGGGAGATATTTGTTTCATTCAAGCAAAATTAATTGACTTGTGTAGGTATTCAAAGAGAAGGGGAATTGGCATCTGTTGACTAGATAGCCAAAATTCGAATAGTCATAGTAGCATCATTCATGCCTCTAGGATTCATCCCATAAACTCAAGATATGAATTGTATCTTTGGTAAGCATACAAGTCTCCCCAGAGAGTTCCCTAGCATTCAAATAGATAGACTTACTATAGACATGGAAACCTCTGGGCATGTCTGTGAAGAATTATTTGGAGCAAATTCACTGCTGGTGGGAAGATTCACACTAAGCCCTTCTGAGATCATTTCACCATTCCATGGTTGGGGGGCTCAAACTGAAGAAAAAAAGGGAGGAGGAGTTGAGTAGCAAGTGTTGCTTGCTTTCAGTTTCCTTACTCTGGAGGCCATGAGACCAGGAATCTAAAGCCCCTGCCACCATTTCTTGCTTGCCATGATGGACACTGTCCATGAATTATGAGTCAAAATAGGTTCTTATGCTTGCTAAGTATTTGGAACAGAGGGACAAGAAGGTAAGTCCTGTTGCCTTCATTTATCAAGGGGTGGTCAAATGTGATGTGAATGAGTAAGATGCCAAAATACAAAAACATTTACTAGGTATTTTGTGAAGGAGGGAGTATTTTCTTGGCTAGAATAAAGAAGGAGGTTTTGAAACTACACACATCTGAAGCAAAAGACAAACACGTGTGTTGACTGAAGTTTCTGTCCCACCAGGTCACATAATTGTTCAGTTCCAAAGAAATACACAGAGGTCCATATTAATTATAAACTGATAATTTTTGTCTGTGTTAGCCATGTGGCTTGATGAGATTTTTTGGTGAGGCAGTTACATCTGGCTTCCTCTGTGTCTGGATGACGGCTCCAGACTGACTCTTTCCTCTCCACAGAATTCTCCTGTTCTCATCATCCTGCCTCTGCTTCCTGCCTGGTCACCCTGCCTATATTTCCTGCCTGGCTATTGGTCAATCAGCATTTTATTAAAAATAATAAAAGTTGGCCGGGCGGTGGTGGTGCACGCCTTTAATCCCAGCACTCGGGAGGCAGAGGCAGGCGGATCTCTGTGAGTTCGAGACCAGCCTGGTCTACAAGAGCTAGTTCCAGGACAGGCTCCAAAGCCACAGAGAAACCCTGTCTCGAAAAACCAAAATAAAAAAAATGATAATAATAAAAGTGACAGGATAAAATAACATTTCCCATAGTACTTTCCTCCCCCCTTAAAAAAACTAAGAACTCTGAATCTAATATCCTTTGCTTAACTTTTCTCCTGACCATTATCCATAACAACTTATAACCAACATTCTAAACCAAGACAAAAATCCATACTCTATTTTTTGGGAATGTGGGCATAGTTTTCAAGGCTACTTCCTGCTGATTTGGGATGCTGGTTATGTAACAGGGACCTAAAGAAAATTTAGAATTATGGTCAAATTCTGACTGGAAAATTCTGTGAGTCTTCATAATCTCAGCTAGCAGTCTTGAAATTGTTCTGGATGTAGAACTAAGACCTCTGGGCCATCTGCTCTTGTCAGAGATTTCTCAGGTGGTCTTCCTTGATCACACCTAATTTTTGTTAGCCCAGAATGAACCCACAGCTTCTCATTTCCTGTGGAAACAAATGCAATACCTCTTCTCCAAAGTAACATACCTTTTTAGTTAGTTAAATTTTGAAGTCAAGGCATTTTCAAAATATACATGTTGGATTAATCCAGCAGCATTTATAATCAAATATCTTTAAGCATCTTTTGCTCTTTCCTCAACCATCAAACTCAAAGACAACACAATATCCTACAGTATCCAGACTCTCTGTGTATATTTCACTTTTATGTGGCTTTATTTTAAACTCTATTTTCTTTTATTTTTATTTTACCTTTTGGCTTTTCGAGACAGGGTTTTCTCCGTGTATCTTTAGCTATCCTGGAATCTCATTCTGTAGATCATGGCTGTCCTTGAATTCACAGAGATCCATCTGCCTCTGTCTTCCAAGTGATGATGGATTAAAGGTATGTACCACCACACCTTGAACTCACAGAGATCCATCTGCCTCTGTCTCCCAAGTGTTGGGATTAAAGGTGTATCCACCACACCTTGAACTCACAGAGATCCATCTGCCACTGTCTCCCAAGTGTTGGATTAAAGGTATGTGCCACACAACCCAACTATTCTCTTTCTTTTTTTATTTTAGGGACTTTATCCTTTTTCTTTCTCTCCCAAAGTCTACATATATTTTTTAACACAATGTAAACCATTTAGAGTTTTTCTTTTTATCTGATCTATCTTTACTGTAGTTTTTCTAAATACATGAGTCTTTAATTTGCTCGGCGATATGGCTAGAATTAAAGTTGTGGCTTTGACGGCTGGATCCAACCCATTCCTTAGGGTTCTGAGAGCCTAGCTTCATGGCAGAGGTACTGCTGGAGCCATGTCTGTTGTCA